>NC_067398.1:100685553-100985553 GCF_016432865.1 Antechinus flavipes | reverse complement strand
AACTTTCAGAGAAGAACTAGAAGAAGGTTTTATAATTAAGAGCAGTCAACAGTAGAAAAGTAGCAGTAGTAAGATACTAGGTGAGAAAAGGAAGGGACTTGAGAGAAGAAACCCCAGTTAGAACAGCACTATCATTCTTGGCCCATTTAATTGAAGAATAAATGATCTTGTATTCCTCATTCGTCCTGGAAGTGAATGAATCAGGAACTTGTAGAGCAGAGCCGTTATAGTAAAATTAGTGAAAAGGCAGTCTAAGCTCCTTATACCTTGACAATAGCTCTTGAAAGAAGCATCACTGGATGAGAGTACAGTTAAAAAAAATATTTTCATAACTAAGACCCTGACCAAATGTGGTATAATTAAGATAGCCTCATACTGTTACTTAAAAGAATTATATTAGAGTCTTAAAACTGTCTCCTTATAGGGCATAAAAACTAGATTTGGAAAGTACCTTAGAAGTCAGCTAATCTACTACCTTGTTTTACAAATTTGGAAAACGAGAGGAAGTCATTTGCCCAGGAACATGCAGATTATCAATAGAAAGCCAAGGTTCAAACTCAGATCATCTTACCTAAATCTATCAATCTTTATATTGCATAGTGCTATCATTCCCTATGGTCCTAATTAATTAACTCCTTCATGTCTGAGTCTCAGTTTTTCCATCCATAAAATAGGGATATTGATATAGACATTTTCTAGAAAGTTCACCAGGAAGTTTTGAGTTCAAATTCTGCCCCTTATACAAAGTGATTGTGTGGGCCTATGCAAATTTGGAAACTTCTCAATTCCCCTGGCTAACTTTCTAAGAAAATAAATAGGTGGCAGAAAATGTTTCTACTCTCATTGGTAAAGAAAACTTCCTTATTTAGGAATTACTTCTACCAAAGAAATCACAGATCCAGCATGCTACTACCCATCTCACAATGTGGTTGTGAGAAAAGTTCTTTTGTAAAGATATATCTATATCTATATAGATATAGATATAGATATGGTATTTTTTAAAAGATTATTTATGTTCAATGTATTGTGCTTCACAATGAAAGTCACATGATTTTTTTTTGAAGTTTTACACCAAAATGTTTAGATTTTTAAAAGTTCATGCTTTAAAAATAAAAGATTATTTTTGTTTTCTTTTCAACAAGATCTCCTCATTTCTCTCTGTCACTCCACAAATGAAGCATTATACTACCTGAGAGTGCCAAATGAAAGGCATTGGGTAAACCACCATAGTTATTGTAATTCCTTCTCATAT
Source organism: Antechinus flavipes (assembly GCF_016432865.1). Classification (NCBI taxonomy): domain Eukaryota; kingdom Metazoa; phylum Chordata; class Mammalia; order Dasyuromorphia; family Dasyuridae; genus Antechinus; species Antechinus flavipes. The sequence continues at coordinate 100,984,301 of NC_067398.1, read as the reverse complement.
TTTAGTTTCAAAACATGAAAAAAATGTTTACTAGGCCTGGAAAAGTAGACCAAGATACATCTTTTTTAGAAGCTCAACAGTGGCATTTGTATTTTGTTCTAGAGGCAATCCTAAGGAGATCCACAAGTGTTTTTTGGAGTTGAGGACTAATTCTATTGCAACTGTGCTTTCAGGATATCATTTTGACAGAGCTGTGTAAAAGATGGAATCCATTTTAATCATTCCTACTGCTCCATAATCCTCATAGCTCTGCTATCAGTTTGGGGATGTTCTTCTGTGTTTCTAAATGCAGAAACTCACTTAAAGGATACATTGCTTATGAGTGATTCTCATTCAGGATTTGTATCTAAGTGAAGCTGTGGTTGCAGAGGAATCATAGTGACTAGAATTGTCATTTATGGTAAGATTATGTTTTGTTAAATCATCCTAATTAAATCTGGCTGGGCTCAATAATTTTGACTAATGTAATCAACTACATTCCTCATTACATCGAATAATGCAATCATGCAGGGAAGCAACTTTTCTTGTATTAATCAACATTCATTCATTCATTTGACAAACATTCATTCATCAAGTATTGACTTTTCAGAGGTACCAGACCAAACACTGGGCGAGATCCAAAGTTTATGTAAGATGCTCTTCTTCCCTCATGGAGATTTCTTTCTAATATGGGGGTAATACATAAACTCTTAGGGTAATTGGCCTAGAGACAAACAAACTAAAGTATTTTATGAGGTCAGAGGAATAACATTGTTTTAAATGCTCTTACTATCCATTGTGTTCAAAAGAAGCAACTTGTAGGGGATAAAGTTTTGATCTTCAAGTCAAGAAGACCTGGTTTCCAATCCTGCCTCTAAAATAATAACTGTTTTTACCATGGAAAAATAACTTAATCTATCAGTAACCTAGGTATGCTTGTAGAACAGAATATTACAAAGGAGTTATTAATCTGCACTTCCACATTAGATAATGTTCACACTATGAAATACACTGGAATTTATAGAAAAGATAGCATTTTAGTTGGACTTTAAATTTAGAGTGGAAATTCAACAGGTTTAAAAAGGTTGGACAGTTTGGACACAGGGACTAATGTGACTAAAGGCAGGGAATTAAGGCAGTCTAGAATTGGATTTGGGAGCTGAGAATAATCAAATTTTTTTGGAACACAGAATGTGTGGGTGTGGGGGGAGGGGTTAAGATAAAGCTGGCAAAAATAAAGAGGACCCGAAATCATAAAAAGAGGATTTAAAATTTTATTTGGAAGGCGTTTGAGAACTACTGACAATTTTTGAGTGATGTGTGGAATATTATATATTTTATTTTAGATAAACTTAATATTAATGGGATGGTCTTTGTTCTGATATTTGATGAAAAGCAGCTAAAAATGTCATCATCATGTTTTCTTTGGGATTCACTTGGAGATTTTAATCATTTAATAAAAGGGCATATCCAGAAATATTCCACTGCATATAGAAGAGACAGTTTTGAAGTCAGAAGAGTACTGAAAATTTTGGCTAAAGTAGACAGGCTAGGGGCATGTTTGGTGGACCAAATTTATAGGCAAGATGCAAGGGTGTCCTGTTTGTTGCTTTTGAAGTCAGCCAGATGCAGCTTTTCTTTCCAATTTCCCAAAACAACATCAATCAGGCAACTGTGCTGATGACAGTGTTTTCTATGTGCATAATTTAACTGGCCTTTTGGGAAATTACTCTTCACAAAGGTTTTGTTTTTGTTTTGTTTTTTGTTTTTGCTTTCAATTCACTAAACAAGAGTACCAGTGGAGAAGAACAAAGCTGGCTGGTGTCACTGTGGATGCCTGGGTTCTCCAGACAGCAGTAACAGATTTATTTATTGAATTTTCCACCCTAGATTGAAAAGAACATGAAAGTGAGAAGGGATAGGGGATGGGAAAAAGAGAAATGCTCTGGGAAGAAGTTAAGTTATGACACCCAGTGTTCCTGACGTCACTATGGGCAGAAAATATCAACTTTACTTTGCAGATTCCAAAGATGGAATCAAATCTTGAAGGTCCTGCTGAGAAGATAATTTGGAAGGTAGTTTATAAATATGACTGTTAATACAGCTGTCTGAAATGGAAATTCACAGTACAAGTAACAGAGAAGCAGCTTCTGAAATAATCCCTGCAGTAATCCCAGAGGGAGGGGAAAGAAGAGAAGAAAGTGGGGAGAACTGGTGGAAAAGCAATTTTTCAAGAATGGGAATCAAGGCTGTGCAATTTGGAGCATTCTGATGCTTTTTGAAATGTAAAAAAAGTATGTATGGAAAGAAATGTGGCCAAGAAAGAGGCCTTGCCAACCCGAGATAAAGAACTCACTTCCTCCAACTACTGATTACTTTCCAAGCAAATCTGAATGAACAATGCTGATTCTATATTCTTGTATAGAAATTAGGGATGTAATATCTATCACAGTGAAAGGCAGCTGTAATTTGTTTTCCTTTCTTCTCGGGACAGAATGCCTTTTTCTTTTTTTCTTTTTTTCTTTTTTTCAAATGAGCATTCAAAGTACAATACCATCCCTGGAATTCAGACTTCAGCTGCCCTAGGCATTTGTGATTTCCCCCCGGGGCCTGGATTTTTAACATGGAAATGCATAAGCAGAAAAGATATCCCATGTTAATCTGTCCAAAATGCCCAAGAAATGAAGCCCAAATTTTTTTCAAGGGAAAGAAGATAATAAAGGAAAAGATGGTACTTTTTCAAACATTAATTGTTTTAGATTTCAAAAAAGTTTCTAATCTGACAAACTTATTCATCTATTACATTTGAAATATCACTTGACATTTGATATATTGAAGACAATATATATAGCAATACTGTAAAACCTCATTTTCCAGTTCAACCCTAATGTCTAGAGCAGAAACACCTATGATATTTTTAATTGCTTCTTTTTTATTTTATTTTATTCTGAATTTGAGAAATAAAACAAGCATTTCCCTAACATAGATAAATCAATGTTTCTTTAATTTTTCCTATTTATGACCCCTTTTTTCCAGAGGGATTTTTTCCTCGATCTTAAATATATAAACATAAAATAGGTACACTAATCAAATATTTACTGATAATAAATCACAGTTTTGTGACCCTTATAATCAGTTATAAGACTCCATATGGAGTAATGAACCACTGGTTTAAGAAGTTGAGGAGTAGAGAAAAGATGATTGCATGTGAAATTGCAAATCCATCATGTATATGAAACTATTCTTTTTATATGTATAATGAGGTTATTATGTAATTTTATTTTTCTTCTCTTTTTTTCTTCTCCCCTGCCCTAGAGATGGCTTTGTACATATTCTTTGTCTGGATGTAGATAATATCTTCCTTCACAAGTCATTTGGTTATTTAAAATAGTCAACTCAAAGTTGTTCATAAAACACTATTAGTACTTATTGTATACAATGTTCTCTTGCTTCTGTTCTTTCCACTCTTTATTATTTCATACAAGTCTATCCATGTTTTTCTAATATCATTAAGTCCATCATTTCTTATAGCACAATAGTATTCTATCATGATTATATACCACAATTTGGTTAGTCATTCTCCAGTTGATGAGCATCTCCACAATTTCCAGTACTTTGCCATCAGAAAGAAAACTGCTATAAATATTTTAGAACACATAGGTGTTTTTTCTCTTTCTCCAATCATTTTGGGAAATAGATCTAGGGATATCACTGAGTCAAAAAGGTAGAGGCAATTTATTAACTCTTTGGGCACAATTCCAGATTGCTCTCCAAAATGGTTGAATTAATCCACAGTTCTACTAACAATGAATTAGTGTCCCATTTTTTCCACATCCCATTTAACATTTGTGGTTTTCCCCCTTCAATCATTTTAGTCAATCTAATAGATGTAAAATGATGTCTCAAGGTTGTTTCAATTTGCATTTCTCTAATCAATAATGATAAAGAACTTTTTTTGTACAATTACAAAGTGTTCTCATTTTTTCTTCAGAAAACTGCTTCTTCATATTCTTTATCCAATTGTTAATTGAGGAATGACTCATTCTTAGAGATTTGACATGTTCTTCATATATTTGAGATATGAGACTTTTATCTGAGAAACTTGTCTATAATTTTCCTCCAAATTTTTCTGCTTTCCTTGTGATCTTGGATATATTTTATTTGCACATTTTGAAAAAAATTAATGTAGTTGAAATTTTTCATTTTACATCTCATATGGCTCTCTATCTCTCATCTATTCATAAATTGTCTGCCCATCCATAAGTCTGATAGGTAATATATGTACCATGTTCTCCAAATTTTCTTGTAATCTCTCTTTATATCTAGGTCATGTATCCATGTTGACCTTATCTTGGTAAATGGTATAAGATAATGGTCCATGCCAAATTTCTGCTGGACTGTCTTCCAGTTTCCCCAACAATTTTAATGAATTTGTATCCCAAAAACTTAAGTCCCTAACTGCTTCTAAGATAATTGAAACCCACAAAGAATTCTCAGTGCTTGTTTTGACAATGAGGTATTAGTGGTGGTGGTGGCAATTAGCGGTGTTATTGTTTTTAATCAGATCTTAGATTAATTATTTGACTCTTTCTCAATCCCTTCCTATTTTTATACTTGTCTCCAATCAGTCAGAAAAATGGCTGAGAGTAAAATTAAAAAAAAAAAATCCATATTTGGAGTCAGGGAACCAAGATTCAAATTTGTCCAATACTACCTATTTCATATGCTACCAAAGGCAAGTTATAGGCCCTTTGGAAGTATTTCACTCATGTCTATCTACAAATAGGGAAACAGAGGCTGAGAGTAAGCCAATGATTTATCAATAAATAAATGGATACTTTCTAGCTATGCTGGACTTGTCCCTTTTTTCTCGGGCTCTCAGATGAATGTTCATATCACTGTACCACAAGAAATCAACTATACAGTACCTTAATAATCTAATGTTATAAGTATTCTTTCCCTCTCAGCCTTCAGTACTTTGGCCAGTAATACTCCTCCTCACCCAGGAATAAACTCAGAAATCCTGGAATAGAAATCAGCTCTTGAATAGTTGAAAGTTGATGATATTCTTTTCTTCTGTAACCTTCTTTGAAATAAAATGGGACTGGAATGATTTCATCTTTTAGGATTTCCTCTACTAATTCTGATAAAAATGTTCTTTTCAATTTATAGACTAGAAAGTATGCAGGTGACTCTGAGTTACTAAATAACAAGTTAAGTTATTTGCTCAGGATCACATAGACATGTGTGTCATAGGCAGGACCTAAACTGTGGTATTCCTAACTTCAAGGTTAATTGGTCTACAATGCCCAGGAATTCCTCAGGCATAAATTCTTTGCTCACAGGACAGAATTGCAAATCTTAGAGCAAACGTTATAATTGAAATTAAAAAAAAAAAAAAAAAAAAGATTGAGACACCCTCACCTACTGTCCCTTTTACTCTGACACAATTCATGGCTGAAAAAAATGAATTTTTTTTTTTTGTTGTTGTTGTTTTCTTTTAGTTGCGACCTAATAAATAGCATTGGTTATGCAACCATCCTGCAGCAAATGGGATTTGAGTTAACTAGAAAAAAAATTGAAATCTCTGGCATTTAATACTGCTAAATGCCAAACTGTATAAATGGCAAAATAAAAAAGAATTTGAATCACTATATTTTTAAAATCCCCTAATGAATCCTTCAGACAATACCACATTTCTTTTATTAAATGTCATTTTGATCTGTTTCCCTGAAAACAATCAATTAAATACTTATTGAGTGCCACTTATATGCTAGCCTGAGTTATCACTGTCTAAACAAAGAGATGGATATTTAGGTTGTGACTCATATCATGAATTCACTTCCTTTTAAGATTTTATCTTATTACCTGGGAGATAAAACTAGAAATAGCCATGAACCAGTTATTCTCTTATTGACTTCAGAACTTGAATTCCTAGACCTGCCTATATGGCCTTGGTTGCTATATACTTTATTCTTAAAATGCTATTTCCAGAAGGTAGCAGCTTTTTCTGCAGTAATATGATGCAATTTGAACTTAATGCCTTTCTTTCTAGATTTACCATTCTCAGAGAAAGTTAATGAACACACAAAAGAATCATTCCACTGTGTCCCCTCCCCTCGGTATTTCGATATTAGGAGAATACAAATATTAGTAACTTATATATCTTTTGTACATTAATGACATAATTCTTGACAACTATCATAAATAGGTAAAGTTGTTGTTCAGTTGTTTTTGTTCTGATTTTCCTTGACCCCATTAGTTGACAGAGAGATATTGGAGTACTTTGCCATTCTTTTCTCCAGCTCACTTTACAGATGCAGAAATGGAGGCAAATAGTGTTAAGTGACTGAGGCCAGATTTGAACTCAAGAATTAGCCCTCAACACAGTATCTACCTTTCCATTCAGCTGCCCATATGTGAAATAGCATTATAGAAAGAATCTCCTCGAGGACAGGGATTGTTTGCCTTTTTGTTTTTGTATATCCTTTTCATTCGTATATCCTAGTGTCTTCTAGGTAGAAGTTTTAATAAAATTTGTGGGATTGAATAATAATTATTATTTCATCCATTTTATAGATGGAAAAACTGACTCTAAAAAATTAACTAACTCGCTCCTAGTTAAATAACTAGTGAATATCAGAGCCTGCCATATGTTCTCAGAGACTAGTTACTAGCTATTCCCCCCTCCTCCAAAAGCTAACCACAGTCTTCAGAACTTTGTATAAATGATTGCCAGACATTATACATGAATGTGGCAAGAAAGGGTGGGGCATTGCTGAAGACAGAGGCAACATTGTAATTTAGCAATTTAGTGGATTGCTAACATGTTCAAGGTTGAAACAGTAATTGCAGCTTCTCCAAAGTTAAAGAGATCCTACTATAATGATATTCCAGGAAATCAAGAAGATGTCCCTGCCCTCCTTATATACGACACAGAGAGTTTATTCTTCAACTTACCTACTGTGTGCAAGTAACCCATGCTAGTTCTGGGGATAATAGATCTGACAAATAGGGCTTGTCCTTTCTTTATGGTCAAAAAATGTGAAAACATGAACATGGGAGCCAAGGAACCAATGGGTACTTCTAAGTTGTTTTAGGTTTAGCCATGCATGTGGCTCCTGATATTTATTAACCAAGATACCTTGGGCAAATCATAAAAGGCTATGTTTCAAAGTTATAGTTACAAGGAAACTTGAGCTTCAAGGCTTCTAATCAATTCATTCAGCCCATGTTTATTAAATGTCAGTATGTTCAAATTTCTGTGCTATGTACCAGAAAATAAAAATGAAACTGTCATCTCAGTTTCTCCATCTTTAAAATGGGAATGATAGTACTCCTTGCTTCTCAAAGTTATTATGAGGATCAAATAAGCTAATATTTGTGAAGTATTTACCTTAGTATCTAACATATAGAAGGTGCTACATAAATACTATTGTTATTATCATTATCACCGCTATCATTATTATTATTTAAAAGTATCCATTCACTCAACTTATCTTTACTGTATCACTGGGAAGACACAAGGTCAATGTTAAATCTACAATCATTGATGAATCAGATCAACAAATTCTACTTAACTTATCTTTTTTTTTATTTTTTCCAAACTGTGATTCAATGGCCTGTATATATTTTACTTCCAGAGAGTGATTTTGCAAAAGAGAGTTATTTCATGATCAAAGGAAGTTTTGTTTGCTTTCTACTCCAACTCCCTTCTTTATTGCCCAATATATTTGCTAAATTTGATTAATGGAAACCACTAATAAAAGAGTGATTAAAATTGCTTAAGAAATCGGTGGAGATATAGAGAATACTTTCCACATCAGATATTGAATGTGGTTAGTTCCTGATTTTAAAATGACTCATGCTTATATACACGCTTATGTATACATGGTTGCTGATGTCTGCCCCTTATTATTAGGGCCCTCTTCCACCAGTGGTATTCCTTTTCCTTCTTCTGATACTGCTCATAGAATCCTCCTTATTGATAGAATGGCTATGGAAGCAGTCCCACCTCCAGAATGTCCACTCTTGTACCTTGATCCCCTTTCTCTCTCCAGACCCAGACATATTGAGGACTCAAGGAACAAAAGGACAAAAGGCTGTGTTTTAAAGTTAAAGAGGTACAAGGAAACAAGGTTCAAGGCTTCTAATCAATTCAATTCAAGATGTATTTATTAAATGTCTACAATGTTCAAAGATCTGTTTTATGTACTAGAAATAAAAATTAAACAGTCCCCATCCTTCAATTCATTTATTTCAGCTAGTTTTATGGTACAGATAGGTTTTTGAGAGCTTAAATTCCTCTTGAATCTTCTCAATCAAAAGTATCCTCTTCTTCAGATTTTCCCAGAGCATTTTCTCTAGATCTTTTCATTGGCATATGGAATCATACCTTGTACCAGACTTTATTTGCAGACCTATTATATTCCCCTAGAAAGCAGTAACCTCTTTGAGAACAGAGACTTTTTAAAATCTTTTTATTCTCTATGCTTGAGTCAAGTTAGGTACATAATAAAAATGAAATTAAGTCAATAAGAATTGCCTACCTTTTGTAACAATATCTTTGGGACAAAGTGTTTTCAAATTTCTAAGACATACTTCTGAATTAGAATGTCTTCACAGCTGAAGAATTCCTTAGCTATTTTTACTACAGGATACAGAGTATAATATGGCCCTCAAAGGAACTTTAATATTGATATACAGAAATACATAAGCTTTAACTATTGAAAAAAAATCATTTCTGGATCCAGTCATTGTACACATTTATTGAGTACCTATCAGTTAGATGTCCTAGTGACAGAGTACTTGAAGTCAAGAAAACCTGTTTTCAAGTCACCCCTTATAGCCTTAATAGGTTTCCTAGCTCTTATGACTCTGGGCAAATGATCTCTTCTCTCCCAGCCTCGATTTTCTCATTTGTAAAATGATGATACTAATAGAATCTTCTTCATTAGGATCAGTTGAACTATGTAAAATATTTTACAGACCTTAAGGTACTACATAAATGTTGACTGTCATCATCATCATTTTTACTACATGTCCTCTTCATGTCAAGCTCTTAGGGGAAATACACTTGTAGAAAATTTTAACCATGCTTTCAAAAGGATTATAGATGGATTTGTGAAAACTAAGTGAACATTTCTAAAATAACAGTGAGCAATATAAGATAATATATAATTGAGAAGAGGAAATCATTCTTAGAAGGCCAGCCTTGGCTAACTTCCTATAAACTATGTGATCATGACTATAGGAGCTTAAGCTTTTAGTATCCCTAGAATAGAGTGATCCCTTTTGGTGGAGAAAATTTCTACACTGGGAGCTTCTCACATGTGTGAATTCAAATTCCAAACATCCTCCCCTAGATATACAGAGAAGAAGAGGGAGAGGGAGAAAGAGAAGGAGGAAAGAAGGGAGGGAGGAAGGAAAAGAGGAAAAGAGGGAGAAAGCAAGAGGAAACCATTGCACTTTAGACCTTATAGGAATTTAGCAAAAGAGGAGATACAAGAGATATACTAGAAAAAGCTTCATGAAGGAAATAAAACTTGAAAGGTTGATAAGATTTGTAGAGAGAGGGTTGGCCATTCTAAGTGAAGAGAACAAGTGTATAAAGAAGCACAGGGATAGAAATAAGTGTGGTTGGTTCATGAAATGGTGAGGTGGCTTCTTTGATCAGAATAGACACCATGTATTAGGAAGTAGTGGAGAATACAATTAAAATGACAACTGGCCTTCACTTTTCAGTGAGCACTATACCATATGTATAAATGCCTGACTGCCAAACTCTATAACCTTATGATATTTGGGGCCCTTGCTATGTTGAACTCCTTTCAGCTCTTGTTGCAAAGTATAGTAGAAAGAGAACTGACTGACATGAAAGGCCCAGGTTTCAAAACTAAACTCTAATATTCTCAATATCTGTGTTTCTAGTCAAGTCCTTTAGTCATTAGCTTCCTAATCTGTAAAATGAGGAAGTTGCACCAGTTAGCCTCAAACATCTCTTCCAACTTTATTTTTTTTTGTAGGCATCTTATCATTTCTCTTGAATTTTATTATAAACTAAATTGTTATATTTAAATGATGTTACATATAAATTTTATATACAATTTTATCATATATAAATATAAAATTATTATTCAGACTTGGTCTAAAACTCAACATTAACTGAGTGTTAAATGAGTGTTAGGCAATACTTAATTCACCAAGTATTTATTTATCTTCACTCTATGCCTATTCTAATAAATGTGCTCTTGCCCCAAATAATCTTTCTAATACATGGATATGGTCATGTTATTGCTCTTCTCAAACCTTAGAAGACTCCCAATTGGCTACTGGGTAAAGTTTAAACCCTAGATTTTGACCATCAAGTCCTTCTACAACTGAGCTTAATTTACCTACCCAGGTTAAATTTTAGACTACCTTTATATTCTGTATTCTGGTTGAATTGTACTGCTGGTCACACACCATTCTCATTGAATCTTCTATCGTTTTTGTGTCATTGTTCTTTGATAAATGCAATATTGTTCCCAGTACCATCTCCCCAAACTACCATCTCTTGTAACAGAGACATACAATTAAAATGAACATATCTACCTGCATATGCCCCATTGCATACATGCAACTCCTACCTCCCTAGCAAGATTATTTCCATATCTTGACTCACATAAGCCTCCAAGTCTTCTACTCCCACACCCTTTCCTACACTTCTCACTATTATCATCTTTTGTTGTCTTTCCCTTTCCTTGAAATTCAACAGAGATATCACCATTTCCAAAAAGTCTCACTTGACTCCCTCAAATGAAAATGGCCTCTCGTCATTCATACTTCTAGAATTTTGCCTAGACCTTCTCTTTACACTTTTCTCATTCTCTCAAGTCACAGTTATTTGTTTATTTAATTGTTCCCCTTTGGGATATAAGCTCTTTCAGATTAGGAACTGTATCCTATTTTTCATAAGTACCTGATACACACAATCCAATATGTACTTCCTCAATATTTGTTGAATTTTTAGCTATCTTGTATTATGCTCATGATCGATCAGGGCAGCTTCACAAATAAAGTTCCCTGTATTTTAAGCTGATAATACTTTCATCTATGTACAATTTCATGTAGATAAATGATTTCCCATATTATGTTCTATGACATGTTTATTTTGTGTGTTTTTTCTGGAAGATCAGGAAGTCATCCAAGTTACTTTAATTTTCTAGCCAACTAAAGATTTGTATCCTACCTCTTTTTTTTTAACCTTTTGTTATTTATACAGTTACTTGAAACCTGTAACCTAAGCTTTATTGTACTTTAAGTAATCTATGGAAATGTCACTCCTCTGAATGTTAGTTTGCCAAATTTTACCCCGTTTCCAAGGTTCTGTCAGATTTATGGATTAACCCATAACCAGGAAACTCATTTTTAGAAAAACTATAATTATAGGATGTATATGTATGCATTTGGAGCCAAGAGGCCTGGTTCTACCTTGTGAGGCATGAGGGTGTGCCCTGAAATATTCCACACCCTCACAATTCTGACATATCAGGATTACACCTGGATCTTTAAGAAACAAAAGGAGATTCTTTGGTCTCAAACTGCTATTGAGAATAAGTGTTTCATTTTCAGACCATTTTGGGTGTGTGTGTGTGTGTGTGTGTGTGTGTGTGTGTGTGTGTGTGTATTTGAGAGAGATAAAGAAACAGAAACAGAGAGTTAGAGAATGAGAGTGTGTGTGAGAGAGAATAAGAGAGAGACAGACACAGACATAGGGATCCAGAGACAGAGAGAAAGAGACAAATGGAGAAGACACGCACAGATACACACACAGAGAAAGAGACAGACAGACAGACCCCCCCCCCCCCCCCACACACACACACACACACTGACAGACAGAGATTGAGACTACAAAGCTTTAGTGATAGGACAATGGTCCATAAATCTCATTTCCTGGGGTAGGGCTATGGATAAAGAATCTCTTGCCCTTTCCTTTGCCCAGAACCATGAAGAACCCTTTTATGATGAGCCTTCTTTTCTTCTCCCATGCAAAGATGAAGCAAGATCAACAATAGCAGTTGCTAATTTTTGTATAGTGTTTGTGTGCCAAGCACTACATTAAACCTTTTACAATTATTGACTCACTTGCTCCTCACAACAATCCTGGGAGTTAGTTGTTAATATTATTCCCATTTTGTGGATGAGAAAACAGTAATTAATGAATTAAAATTTTAATTAACCAAACAAATAAAACTAAGAGTTATCCAGGTTGTAAGATTCTGAGACCAGGTTTGAATTCAAATCTTCCTGATTCCAGGTCTTGCACTCTCTCTATAATGCTAATATGAAGTCTTTGCCCTCTGGGGACCTCAGGCATTTGCAAAACCTAGGTAAGAATCAAGGGTAAAAAATCCAAAGGAAATTTTTGAGACTGATATTCCTGAATTCAAATTCAGGGTCACACACTATCTGTAATTCCCTAGGCAGGTCATTTAACCCTATGTCTCTGTTTCCTCATCTATAAAATGAGCAGGAGAAGGAAAATGCAAACCACTTCAGTATCTTTACCAAGAAAGCCTCAAGTGGGGTCACAAAGAGGTAGACATGACTGAAGTGACTGAACAATAACAACAAATAATGAATTAATAATAACTCTAAGTAAAAAGATACCACTTTATACTCATTCTAACCAAATAATTCAGGACCAGCCTTCTTTGACAAACATATTTTAAGTCCATAACAAGGTTGTTGGCCAGTCTCTTGTATGCTCCTGGGTCTCTCAAAAAAGGAGATTTTGAATTCTTGTACTGGAGTTGCAATAGTCCTTTAATAATTGAAAGATCTGTAATTTTATTAGTCAGCTTCCCTCACTTGCATAGATTGTCCCTTGATATTTAGTAGACGTTTTTAGTGGATTGCTAGGGATAAAAAATTCATCCCCCCGTAGATCAGCCTGGTGATATGCCCCCTTTCCTGATGCTCTCCCCCTCAAAAAAAAAAAAAAATCTAACATTACAGCAAAGAAAATTGGTTTCCTTTCTTTAGTTATCTTTTAAATTCCTGATGTGTTTGTACAGCTTTCCATCTCATTCCATATAGTTCCATATTTTATATGTATATTTAATATTAACATATATATGCACAAATCGGAAAGCAAGGAAAGATCCAGTTTATAACTGCTTCATATTTGGAGTCCTTCAAGCTTCATGGGACCAGCCAGAGCCTCCAGTGCACCAGAAGAGTGAAAATCTCTAATCAGTGGTCAAACTTCAAGCAGCCTAGGCTCACTTCCATGCAAGGAAAAAAGAAACAGAATAGTAATTGAGTGATCAGGGATCCTAGTGATAATTTAGATTTGTATAGCACTTTATGACCTCAATTTGCTTTGTATATAATCCCCATAATAACAGTATGAAGTAGGTAGAAGTATAATGAATATCATTTTATAGTTAAGAAAATTTGGCACTTAAAGAGATTAAGTGTCTTATACAAAATCATAGTATTGAGCTATGGAGTCAGAAGATGAATCCAATTCTTCTCACTCAATTGCTGTAGCCTACCCAGTGTTCCATACTATTTCTTTGACATCACTTCTAAGACACTGCATTCTTAAAAAAAAAAAAAAAAAATTATTCATCTAAATATGGTAAAGTGTAGTATGTAAAGATCCACACTATGTGAAATGATGGTTGTTGTCCTTCATTCTTGAAGGAAAATCAAAATATCATTATGTTGGAGTTGAATCAAGATGTATTTAACTGATCAGACCAATGTGAGCTCAGAATAATCTGCCACAGAAATGACATAAACATATAAATGATATAAATACATATATAAACATAAATTTCCAATGATATAAATTTCAACTTATGCAAATTATATATGTTTCCTCCTTTCTCCCCACAGGTTAACCTCAGAGCCACGGATGTCCGGCTCATGCGGCAGCTTCTTATCATCAACGAAAGCATCGAGTCCATCAAGTGGATGATGGAAGAGAAGGGTACAATCACCAGCCGAGGCAGCAGCCTCAGTGGAAGCCTTTGCAGTTTACTGGAAAGCCAAAACACCTCCTTACAAGGAAGCTATAATAGCTTACAGGATGGCAGTGATGGGTTGGATGGAATATCAGTGGGCAGTTATCTGGACACTTTGGCAGATGATGTCCCAGGTCACCAGACCCCCTCTGATTTGGACCAGTTCAGTGACACCTCCCTAATAGAAGACTCACAGTCTTTACACAAGCATGCCAAATTTGATTCTGAATATTATCGTTTTGGCTAATGAGAAGGGCTTTCTTATGGGACTGGTGTGCAATTAACATATTTATCTTCTTTCTTGGCTGCTATTTTATTTTTGTGGTAAAATTGCAAACTTTTCCAAGGAAAGCTTATTTTAAAGTTGCTTTACAGATCTTCATTTGCTCCTAACATTTCTTTTTGGGATTGATTTCTTCTCCTGCCTTTCTTAATCTCCATTCTTAATTTATTGCAGAGATTATTTCCTCATAGTACAATACCACAATTGAAGTGGGAAAAAAAGAATAAGCAATAAACTTATTTTTTTCTATTTGTAAAACACATGTTCAGGGATTATCAGTAAAACTTTTTGCTAAATTTAAAAATAAACTATGTTCTGATATCAATAATTTTGTAGTTCATGTTCTTAAATAATTGTAAATATTGTCTTCTGGATATCTGTGAGGTCTGATGTGAATGATTTCTATTTCTTTGTTTACTCTAAATTGGGAATCATTAATTCTGGGTCCACTTTTCTCACTATTTTCTCAACTTGTATATGTTGAACACTTTTTCTTCTCTTTAGTGTGCACAGATGAAGTCATTTGGGTATAAGAACTCTTTGTTTCTCTCATTCATTATATGAGATCATATGAAATCAGCCTCAGATTTGTAGTTTATTAACTTTAAAAAAAAATTAGAAGCAACACACACAAGAAGTTTCATTGTAAATTATGTGGAAAGATTTGGGGATCCTTAGGATGATGTAGTAAAGTAGATGACAATCCATGTTCTATTTCACTTTTAAGTGAAGCAGCTAGGTGCCATAGCATTGAACTTGACATTCTTCCCTTAGAGACTCATTAGCAAGGAAAAATCACTTAATCTTTGTGAATCTCAGTTCTTTATTTTTTTAAATGATAATAACAGTGCCTACTTTATTGAGTTATTGTGGGAGATCAAATGAGACAGGTATATAATGCTTTACAAACCTTAAAACAATAGAAATGTTGGTTACTAAATCATTTCTATGGATAAAATCATATCCATTTCAAATAATGAACCAACTGGTAGCATTGATTGATGTCTAAAGATTCTTCTACATGACAACACAGCATAGAAGCAGGAAGGCAACCTTTTAGATGAGGGGAAATCAACATTAATAAGAACTTAAAGGTAATCATATTAAAGAAATAATAAGACGACCCTAACTAGAAGTATCTTGTAACCAGAATGGCTCATGAAAGGAAAATTGGGAGTGAGGAAGAAGTATCTATTTGAGAGGTACTGTGTGTTTAAAGTTTCTCTCATACTAGGCATGCTATAACAATGGAAATTATTGCTAGTATATTGATCAGAAACCTGTATAGAACATACATTTTTTCCTGGCTCATGATATCCTATTGTCCAGACCCTGATATATGTAGATTAACTTTTCTGATTAAATCTATTAGTATGTTCTAACCAGGATGAGTGCAGGGTCCTGTATTGTTAGCTGGTTAGGTTGCAATGGGGGAAAGAAGTAGTATGTCTAAAGAAGCAATTTCAAGAACATATTAAGATTTCAAATGCATTGACTCAGAAATACTGCTTTGGCATATATAGGTGACAAATTTTAGAACAAAAAAGTGGAAATTAAATGTGTCAGTATGTGACATTTAGAAAATTCAAGAGACATAATCTCAGGGTGATTAATCATTTTGTTATTAATGCTAGGATATTACCATTAAAACAGGAAGAGACACTCTCAAAAGCAAAGACAAATCATAGTGGTGGGCTCACAGTTTATTTGCCCTTGGAAGAGTGGGTGTTCCTGAAGGTGGCAATCAACACTAACTAGTTAACAATTAACGAGAGAAAATACTTAGAACAATGAGAGGTGGACCTATTCTAATGAGGGGCTGGCAAAATGTAACTTTGATGAAGTCATTTACTTTTATATTGCCCAACCTTGAGCGATCAATTCAAAAATTTATCCCCACCCATTTCTGTGGAAAGCACAATGGGCTTCCCCCATCTGGGTGGTTTCTTAGCAATGTTGAGAAGAAAGTTAATTCATTCCATTATCACCAATGTCCATCAGAGACTAAGCCTTGAAATGAGGACTTAAGAAAAAAAGGGGGAACTCTGGATCTCCCTAAATCATTGGTTATCAATAACCATTTCTCTCAATTAAAAAAAAGTCACACAGTGTTTTATACATACTTTCATTGTAAATACTTCAAATGGAAGAAAAAAGTATCACTAACATTTTGATGTACCACCTGAGGAAGGCAATTAGTATGATGGAGGAAAAAGGGACATGACACTGAAATATAGATTAAAAGAGTTGGGGATGTTTCACTTGGGAAAAATTAAATAGTTAACAGGAACATGATAGCTAGGCAGTTAAGTGATACAGTAAGTCTGGTGTCAAAAAGATTCTTCTTCCTAAATTTAAATCTAGTCTCAGCCACTGACTACCTATGTCCCTGGCAAAGTTCATTAACTCTATTTGCCTCAATTCCTCATCTGTAAAAAGAACTGAAGAAGGAAATGGAACATCACTCCAGTGTCTTTGCCAAGAAAACCATAAAGAGGACTGAAAACTACTGAATAACAATACATGATAGCTATCTCCAAATATTTAGAATAGAAGTTGGAGAGAGGCAAATTTCAGATTCTAAAAGCAAACCTAATAAGAGCAGATTAAGAGCACACTCTTTAATACTGAAGGACTTCCTTCACACTAAAGCTGGATCCTCAATTTTCAGGGGTCTTGAAGAAGATACTCCTGTTGAAGCAGGTATTAAACCAAATACTTCTGAGATCCCTTCCTACTATGAAACTCTTAAGAGTTGAGTTCCTTAAGATTTTGATTTCAGTCTGGTGAATTACACAGAACCTTAGAAAGAGAATGGGTTAGAGAACATCTAGTCCAATCTATACCTTAGCAAGAATCCCATCTGCAAAATATATAAAGGTTTATTCAGTCATTATTTGAATATGTTCCAATGAGAGGGGATACATCACCTCCTAAATCAGGCCATGGAACTTTTAAGGTAGTTCTCATTGTTTTAGTTCTTCCTCACATCAATCTTATATTTGATTTTTTTTTTCCTTTGCAACTTAATGCTCATTTTTCTCTGAGTCCAAACTCCTCTTCTGTGGAAGGACAATTCAAATACTTGAAGACAACTATTATGATTCCTTTAGAAAAGACTGAATCTGTGTTCCTAGTAATGGAGAACTCTGGGTGAAACAATTCATGGTTCCAGTGCAAGTTACTACCTTCTCTGAAACATAGAGTCTTAGTTAGAGGAGTGCCTAGAGTACTGGGAATTTTCCTAACTTACTTAGAATCTCATAGCCAATATGGGTAAGAGCTGAAACTGGAACCCATTTCTTCCTGGTTCTGAGATCAGTTCTCTATTCACCAAGCTACTTCTCTATGGCCCCCTATGCAACAATGTGCTGGAGCCAATTCATATTGCCAGGGAAGGCTTACTGTTAAATTACACCTTTGCAATCAACAAAGCTCCAGATTTATTGGGCATGATTTATTGTTTTGTTTATTTCTAGAATTAAGAAAATGATTATAAAAAATTTAACAATGAATATTGAAATTAATAATAGTATATGTATATATATTCATATATATACACATATATGTGTGTATATATATATGTATATATATATACATATATATATGTCAATTCTGAAACATTTATCTATAAATCCATATTCTAAGTCTTCTCATTTCAGTTCAACTTAACAATGACAAGTTCTAGTAATTTTTTTGTATGCTATTTGTGCCATCCAGCATGTTAACTATACCTAGCAGCTTTACATCAGCTGCAGATTTGGAAGGCATGATATGTATGGTTTTATCCAAGTCAATGATAAAAATGTTATATAGTAGAGGGCTATACTCAGATTTCTGGAGCACTTCCCAGGAATATATCTGAATCTACCTAATTATACTATTATTTAGCCAACATCTCTCTCTATTTAGCATGAAAATAGCATCAGAAACCTTAGAAGATTTGGATTCCAATAGTGCATCTAATACTGACTTATTGCATGATGAGGCACATCCATATTCCAACCACTGGAACCATCAGTTTCCTCATTAGTAAAATGAAGAGATTTAACAAAATGACCTCTAAAGTCCCTTCTAGTTTGAACTGAAGGAATGCTACATTACACATTCTGATTGCATTTCACTGGCCTCTCTTTCATAAAATGTATGCTTTTAAAGTAGCTTCTCTAGTTTACCCAGCTCACTACCCAAATGTTGTGAAAGTTTAAGTTCTATTTCCAGCACCTTTCTTGGATTTTTATCCTGGGAATTTCTTACTACTAGTTATATTCCTACATTATAACTATTCACTTGGATATGGAGCATGGCAGATATAAATTGACATTTTTCTTCCCTCCTCTTTTCAGCTTTTCTCTCATTTCCTTTTCACCTAGCTCCTGGAGCTGACTATATCTTCCACCCATTTTCAGTTTACATTTCTGTGCGGAAAGGGGTTAGGAAAAGGAAAGAAGGAAATAAACATTTTAGTGCCAACTATGTGCTAAGTATTTGACAAATATTATCTCATTTGATCCTCACTATAAACCTTTGAGGGAGCCATGATTTTATCTTGATTACAGTAGAAAAAACTGAGGCAGATTGATGTAAGTGACTTCTCCAGAGTCACCAATCACTATATTTCTGAGGGTGAATTTGAACTCAAATCTTCTTCACTTCAGGTCCAACATTCTATTCATTGTATTCATTGGATAATTGAACTGCCTCCAAGCAACTGAAATGAATAGAAGTAGACAAAAGAAACCTGGGAAATAAAGGAGATAGATGGAGAGCTTTAGAAGAATCCCCTATGATTCCTCTTGACTCCAAGCATTGTGTGTATGAGCATCTTTCCTTAGAACCTTCAACTAAGGATGTACATAAACTCCAAGTCATAATTTGCTATATATATTTCTCAGTTTCAACTTTTTTATAATTCGAAATCCTTTCCTGTTCCTCACTGGTAAATAGCAATGCAAATTAGATACATGAAGTCATATGTAAACTTCTAATGTTTTGATAGTTGATTTTACCAAGGGAATAGGAATGATCAGTTAAACAACATTAATTAGTCTGAAGTTATTTATTGGTCACAAGAGAATGAATGTGCATAAACTAGCTTTCCCTCCTAAAGAATCCCCATAACTAATCTCTCATCTGGGGCCCCTGATATTTGATCTCTGTCATCATTTCAAGGAAAATGGGTAAAAGTTAAAGGAAAAATTTCCTTTGAGCTGATCTGCTCAAACTGCATTATGCTGTCCTGGGGAAACTGGAATTTTCCTTTACTATTCTTAAACTTGCTATTTTCGAAGGATGTGTGTGTGTTGTTGGTTTTTTTTTTTTTTTAAGTTCTGTTTTCCACAGAGACAGAAGGAATTAGGAGGAGAGGGGGAAAAATGAAATGTGGTCCCTCTGAGAGTCTTTAGCTATTTGGGAGAGCCCAGGTGACCATTTAGGACATCTGCAAAATGTTGGAGGATCTGGCCTCTGGTTTCACGTTCTTCAACTTCCAGGGGCATAAGAATATTGAATATTTCAAAAATCAGCCTCAACCCTTAACCAGTCAGAAAAATTGACCTTCCATCATTAAGCTCTTTTCCCCAATTCTATTGTTCAAAATCACTTGATGACATTCCCTGTTCTCTTCTTCTTTATTCTTGTTTCTTCACCAAGGCCAACTCCTTAACTTGTGCCCTTGATCTCATCCTGATGTGGTTCGAGGATCAAAATGATGTTGATGTAGATATCAATGGATGGTAGGCACCAAAAGTCGGGGTTTGGTCTTGTGAAGAATTCACAATGGCCATTATCTCTGGCAAAAGATAGAATTGTTTAGGAGAATGGGTTACAGACAAAATGAAGAAATACAATAGACACCAGGAATGGTAAACAGGAAATAAAGTTGGGAGAGCATATGAAAGACAAATTTCTTAGTGGAACACACAAGTACCTAGCAGAAAGAAACTCAGTGAGGTTGATGTATGCCCTTAGCTGGCAGGCTAAATCCTGAAAGGGACTTTGCACCCTGAAATAGTTAGTTAGCTGTAAGGAGGAGAAAGGGGGTTGAAAAGCATAGTGGAATTAAGGGAAATATTATGTGGCATGGGGGAAGGGGAAGGGAAAAGCTATCACAAGGCAGAGTGGCTAAACTGAACCAAAGGAAAGTGTAGAGAAAATTTAACCTCAGGGACATGACTAAGATCTCTGACAGAGCATGGCAAGATGAGACTGCTCTAGATCTTTATAGAGGTTTGACATAATTTGGATTTCTGCCTGGATGACCTCCCTAAGGGGTGGGACCATGGAGCTAAACTGAGCTATCAGTGCCTTCTCTCTGCTTGCCTTATGGATTCTTTAGTGTATCTCTGTCCAATACACCATTCAGGACCTCATCAATCCCTTTCTATCTCTTCTGAAAAGTGACCCCTTCAATGATTCCTTCTGTTTTTGTAGTTTTTAACTTATCCATATCTGTTAACTTCTTTTCTGATACTTCCTAACATACTTGTTTCACCTGGTCTCAAAAGAACCTACACTACATTTCTTCTCAAGATCCACCTTAAATATTTCCTTTTCATAGCCAAATTCTGAGAAAAACCCATCCCACTTGTGACCAACATGCCCTTTTCCACTTAAACATTGTTCAGTGGCTTGTAATTCCTATACTCTATTACCACCGTTCAATTAAAATTCTCTGAATTATTATCAGAAATGTTCCAAGGAATTTAAGTTCTTTGAAGGCATGGCCTTTTTCTTCTTATGCATAGTGAATAGCATATAGTTGGTGCTCAATCAATGATTGCTTATTTTTGTTGTTGAATTGTAAAGATGAAGAGACTTACATAGGATTGGGGTATTAACTCACTATTCTTTGAACCCTTAGAGGGCCAAAGAAGCCCTTTCATATATATATATATATATATATGATGATTTCCAGGATCTCTTCTAATTCTAGTGCATTGTAGGAAATATCTCTTTCTGGGCTCATTATGATCATTCACTTTCATGTCATGAACCCTCAAGTTTGGAAATGGAACTTATTCCATAATTGAATTATATACCTTGTACAGGCCTTGTGGCACTCCTAAGAAACCAGAAAAAGATAGTGTTACTTAGCTTTCTTTTAACACTCAGTTCTTAGTTCATGAAAGAGAATAAATTTAGAATATTCAGAAAACTTTGGCTGTTTTTATTTCTGCTAAATAATCCCTTTTGACCATTTCTTTTATTGCTTTTTTTACTCCTGATAGCATGATGGCATGAGTCAGATGACTGATTCATTTTAATGTGATTATCTTTTGATTATTATGACTTGGAAAGTAATCAAAATGTCCCTACAGTCAAGATGATCATTATGAGGTAGATGCTAATAATCATTCATTGAAACAGGAAGTTTTTCATAAATGGTAATCTTTCTTTTTTTTTTCTTTTTAATTCATCTTCAAACACTTCTAGATCATAAGCATGTAATTAGCAAACAAGGGATGAAGAAGGAAGAAATCTTATTCAATCCTCAGATTTTCAAGGTGTTTTACTTAAATATATTGTAGTGCTTAGATGAAAGATGTCCAAAAAATGGCCCACAATATTCTTGAATGCTGCCTGAACCAAATTAAAATATAATTTGGAAATATTTAACAAAACAAATAAAGATATAATAAAACATAGATAACATTACATTTTGAAATTAATTTGATCTGTGTTGTACAGGCATCTTTATGTTCAGATTAGTGACCTCTATTCCTATTTGAATTTGACATCACTGGTTTATATCACAAAGATGAACTTCTCTTGAATTCATTCAGAATAATCTCTGCTGTTTATTTTTTTTTATGTGAGAAACACAATAGAAACCTTATTTGACTAAATTTACACAAGTAAACCTCAAAATTACTAAAACACAATCAGGGTTGGGGTGGGGCAGAGCAATTTAAAGTTAGATCCTAACATTTAATTACAGGCATCTATACCTATTGCTAAAAAAATAATTTAGAAGAGAGGAAAGGTAAAATGGTGGATTTCAATTACATATATATGTATATATGTGTGTATATATATTTATACGTACTTGTCACTGGATTCTTCTTTTCAAAAATTTGTTTGTTTTAATTTCCAAAGTGATAAATTTAATAAGTTAATAAGTTGAAAGCAAGAATATACCTGATCCCTTGATTATGACTAGACATCAAATACTAAACAAGTAGCACATCAAATTCAGTCAATTTTATTCTTTCAGTCAGTCAGCTGATAAGCTAAAACAATATCATTCTTATACAATGATGCTAAGGAATGGTCTCAGGTACAGTTGTATAGGTATTTCATTTCTCTAATTTTTTAAAACTTAAGGTTCTTTAACTTTTTAATATTTAAAGGAAAATTTATGGAAACGTGTTATTTCTGTAGCTTTAAAAGAATCTTTGGGGAACATAATTGCCATGCAACTTCAAGCATCTCTCATTTAGTTGTTTGTTTTGTGTAAATTTGAAAATATTATAATTTATGAACAATGAATTATATTTTAATATAAGAGAATATATCAAGACTACAATTAAAAAGCCAATCACTTTTTAAAAGATTGTTTGCCATCAGTGTCTTGCTTTGAGTCTAATGAATTGATCTATTTAACTTTAGATTAATCTAAATAACCAAGCAATAAAATCAAATAAGTTTTTTTTTTTCTTTTTTAAGTGTACTTCTAGTCAAAACAACAGAGTCAGTGTTCCACTGGAAGTCCGGAAGCATGTGTGTATTTAATTATTTATTTAGAAGTCATAAATATCAAAGGAGGAAAATAAGTATCATTCCATAGAACTCAATGATCTATGTTTTTTGTCAGTATTGGAACACCATCAATCATAGATCATAATGCACTGGTAATTCCTAAATTGAAAAAAGGCAAAAAATAAGTTCAAAGAAAATAATAAAAATGTGTAGAATATATGCATAAAATAGAAAATATAGAATATATGTATAAAAATTCAGAAAATGAAATCCAAATATACTTATTACTGCTGAAATAGATTTTTAAAAATGAGTGCAAAAGAGGAGGGAGGTATAGGAAAAAGTTCAGAAAATTGTTCAGCTATTGAAAGAATTAGAAAATATTCAGATTAAAAGTAATATTTTCAAAATTAAGTCAACATGCAAAAACCTCAGGATTATTGACATCCTATTGGAAAAAATTCCAATTTTTAG
This sequence comes from Antechinus flavipes, assembly GCF_016432865.1. NCBI lineage: Eukaryota > Metazoa > Chordata > Mammalia > Dasyuromorphia > Dasyuridae > Antechinus > Antechinus flavipes. Next base: position 100,960,850 of record NC_067398.1, on the reverse strand, counting down.
AATTGGAAAAGGAAGAAAGAAAAAAATTCAAGTGGGCAGCAAGGTAGAGCACTGGTCCTGGAATCAGGAAGCCCTGAGTTCAAACCAGCCTCAGACATTTAACACTTACTAAATTACTTGATTCTGGGCAGGTCACTTACCCCAACTGCTTTGCAGAAAAAAAAAGATAATTCAATGAGAAAAAAAAAATAAAAAAACCTTTTTTCTCCCTAGGCATTCCAAATTGCACAATATTGGTTGCATGCTAGATCAAAGAAAATATGGATAAATTTAGAAAAAGGGAAATTGTACACTACATGTGTGGATCATATTGCAATCAAGGTAGCAATTTCATGACAATCTGAGTAAAAGTTGTAGACCTATATTGTAATGCAGGAGAAACTGAGACAAGATAGAGATTAGAGAGTATTTAACAATTTATTTGAAAGGGATAGATTTACTGGGACCAAATGGATCCATGGTTTGGTCCCAGAGCTGATGAAACTATATGAGGCCAAGAATCTAGCAGCAAATGTTGGATACAAAGATTCTTTTATAGGGTAATAACAACGATGACATAATGGGGGACGTACCTGGGATGAGGATGACCTAATAGGAGGAGGTCCCTGGATGGGGATGACATAATGGAGGGAGGTACAGGAGATGGGGAGAGGCTCCTGATATTCTAATGATGTCTAAAATATAAGATCTTTATCCTATCAAACATTCTAATGATTAAGCGGGAATAGTTATAGCCTGAGGCAGAGTAACTGAGGTAGGACAATTAGGGAAACAGAGTCAGGACATTAAAAGGCAACTGTGGCACAACAATATAAATGTTATTTTTTAAAAAAAAAATTCTTAAACATTGAAATGGAAGAGTAAAATAAAAGTAGCTGATAATATAAAAACAAAAGCAGCTTATAATGGAATGCAAACATATATATATATATATATATATTTTAATAAGCATATCAAAGTCTATAAGATACTACAAAAATAATTCATTGAATATAAATTTATATCACTGAATGCTTATTTCTACAAGAAACAGAAGTAGTGAGTTAAGACTACTTTTAAAATCTTAGAAAAAGAATAAAACAATATAACAACAAAAAGATAAATAAAGCTGTATGCAAATATTTATTGGATTAAAAATAATAATGCTCTAGAATCAGATGAATCTATAAATTAATTTTACCAGATTTTTAAAGAGGAAATAATTCCTATAGAAGGAAATCAGTAGTAAATTTGAGAATGGATTTTAATCAGGGTGAAGTTTAGGTTTATTGAATTGAATTTACAATTCCTAATTTCAATCTAGCCTACTCTTTTTCTTTTATTCAGTTTTGAGCTCATTTCATTGTCCAACTATAATGTTTGTTGAAGATATATATACACACTGTTGGGTGAAGTCTTTGTGATGTTTGTAAAATGACAAATCACATTCTGGACAGAAGTCATTCTTCATTCTCTGGACATTTCCGTGGGGTTAGTTGGTCTTAAATCTTTTAAGTGATTATAGATCTCCTTTCAGAGACCCTTCAATTTGGGAGGGCATGATAAAAGTAACACTGTGTCATCTACAAAAAGAAACCTCTGGAGGATACCTCTAGAACTCTTTTCAATTTAGACTTTGAAGTAGACATCCTTAGTTGTGATGAAAAATATATATTCTTTCCTTTTATATTAATGATCAGATTTATGAACAAAAGCTCTTTTTTGTCATTGTGTTTCCCAAGGAACTTTTTATGACATTTACATGTGCATGGGAAGCACCATGTTGAAGGAGAGTCTCTAAGGTTGACTTTTATAAAAGTAAACAAATAATCAAAGGTTTATTTTTTGCAACTTTCATTCAACTGTTCAACCATAAAGCCACAAAAGCCATCTTGTTCCCTCCCGGACTCTCATTTAGAACAATTTCATTAGGCATGTAAAATATTTCCATCATTTTTTTTTTGTAAAGATGAGAAAATGAGCATATTGTCATTAGATTCTGTCATTCCAATTGAAGTTACCTCAATCACCTTTTTCCCAATAGTAATAATATCTGTAATTTTCCCCTCAATCATTCCCTTCTTTTCAGGCATGTTATTAATCAAATTCTCAACATCCTCAAAATGATGTTTTTGTCCTCAGACTCCTGTTTGTCTATTTGAACTGGTACAGTTGCTCTTCTGGTCTATGATGTCTTTAGTACCTCTACTCAGTACTTTGAAAGCTATATGATTAGAATTCTATGTAGTTCACAGGCTGAGAAAAGCATTTGTTGTCTGTATCTTGACACATCTGTTCTTTTTTGAATCTGTTGCATTTCTTCCAATTTCATCTTTAAATTCTCTCACAATGATCTTGCTTAATTGGATATAATACCAAGCTTTCTGCAAACTTTCCATTCACTACTTCTCAATGTTTTATGAGATTATACATATCATCTTGTTTTCATTTCTTCTAATTAGCTTTTGATTGTGAACTTTACTTTAGCAAGTCACAGTCTGAATATTTGACAGCAAATTTGAAAATAGTTCCCATATTGGTCACTTCCCATCTGTTAAAAGTCATTTCCATTTTTTAAATGTTATTCTGTTCTTTTCATGATCAGTACCTTCCAACTCTCTTCTTGAAGAAAGTATTCAAAACATATTAAAGTATGAAGAATCTTTGCAATCCAGTAGCTTTTTTTGTCTCTTTCTACATATAAATTTGTACCTATAAATTCTATTTCTCACTATCTTCCTCATAATCCATTTTTACATTTAAGTTATTGAGAATAGATACTGATTTCACTTAGAAATTTTTGTCAGTGTCTTCATAGATTTCTTTGACCTCCTTATCTTCTACAACTTGCATCATTACATAAATTGCATGATAATCTATTGGCTCCTGCTCGTTATCAATATTTCAGTACAATGTGAACAAATATCCCATGAAATAATATTTCTTCTTGTCTTTGGATAGCTGATAAAAGCCAGTCTAATTTCTTTTTTTATTTGCTTCTTTAAAGAGATCCTGCCATTCAGCAAAATTGGAATCCAGATATTTTTTGGTTTCTTTTATAGTTAGAAAATGCCAATGTTTAAATATTATTCAGTCAGTAATATTACAACTTACAGTGACCATTGTAGGTATTCAGAATACCTATGCTTAAAATTTATTGATTGTATTAAACATTCTGTAAGTATAAATAACATCTTCTTTCTTATCTAATACTCTCCCACTGAAAATCATTTTGTGTTTTCTTTATTTCAAGGGTGGTTTTAGCCATTTAATTAAGCACTTTCTATTTAAGTCTTCTGCTAATGAGCTAGTTCATGGAAAGAAAAGACAGAACCAGATTAAGTTCTTCTAAGTATAGTAGAACTTGTCACAGTTTGCATTTCACTGGTTTAATCTTTTTTTATATATTAATTTATTCTTAATTTCAGAAATAAAATCAGCATTTCTTTAACATAGTAACATAGAAAAAAAATAAGATAATTGTACATGAAATTGCAAATCTATTATGTATAATATAAAATACTATTTTTTTAAAATATGTAATAAAAGTTATCATGTATCTTTCCTTTTCCCCCTTGTATTCTTCCCTTCTTTGTTGCTTTCATATCATTCTGAGGCATGAGAAAAGGACTTCTCTGGATTTAGGCCTATTTCAATTATTCTTTACAACTTTTTCTTTATCCTAGTGCCATTTTTACTTCCTCCCTCAAGATATTAGGGACTATGACATTAAAATCCAAATATAATGACTTTATTCTCATTATTAAAACAGAAGACAATTGAAAAGTTAAATGTCACCCATTGGAACCATGTGATGTCTGAACACATTAATTTTGTCTTTATCTTGCTTAGATTCAGGCCTCCTAGGAACTTATTGGCTGTCTCCATGCCATAACCCTGAATGAACCCTTTCTCTTTTCTAGCTCCCCCAGGTGGAAGATTACAAGCATTGTTCCTTTACAAAACAGCAAAAGTAGTCTTTTATGAGCCTTGACTAAGCTGGGTCAGTTCAAAAGAATTAAAGATAAAATTATAAAGAGTACAATAAGTAGGTGGAAATGAAAAAAAAGTTACATCAAGATTTTTATAACCATTTTCCATCTGATAATTCAAGTTGGTTTCGGAGAAAAAGAAAATGTGTATTAGCCAAACTTAGTGGAACTTAGTAGAAATAAAATCAAAGCATTAGACTACATTTAAAATTAGATTTTGTTGAACAAAAAACTGTTATATGCATAATAAAAATAAGTGAAGAAAATATTTGCAACATATTTATTGCATAAAGGCCTGATTTGAAAAGCTTATAAGAACAATATATAACCATCTCCATTAGAAAATACTCAAAATATATAAGCAGACTTCTTTAATTGTTCAGCTGAACTTCAAAGAAATAGGCACTTATTTCATGACATCTAAACAAATAAGGAAAGGTATAATATACAAGGATCAACAGCAAAGCAGAATTTGCAGAATAAGGCAAAAAATATACACACTGACTGCAAATATATGCATCTTTTTATATGTGTGTGTGTGTGTGTGTGTGTGTGTGTGCAAATATACATACCTTATATTACATAAGATAAATGCATGTATATACAGATGAATTGGTCTGGGGTTGCATTAGTATTATGAATTCATGGATTAGAAAATTTTTCCCGTACCAGTTGGCACCTTCTTTGTACCTTCCTCTTAAGAGAGTTGCCCAGATTGCCCAGAAGTTGAATGATTTGCTTAGTTTCACACAATTACTATGGATCAGAAGTGAAGCTTAAATCTGGACTCCTGGTCAGTTCTCTCTGGATTCTTCCACGCTGCTTCTTTTGACAATATATGTATTACAGTCACTTTGGGCTTCTTGAAAACTTACTGTGTCATCTAACTTCCCCTTTCCACTTTCTATAATGTCTGTTATTAATTCAAGATGCTTTTTAAAGTTTTATGTTCTCGTCTTCCCCATATTTATTAAATATACCTCCTGTGTGCATCAATCCTTCTCACAGAGACTGGGAAAAATATTCAGTTCCCTCCTAAGTTGTCCCAAGTTCTCCTTGAAACAGATGACGGGGGCTATTTAATTTATCTGGGGCTTCTTCCATTGAGTGGAGTAGGAAGAGACAAGTAGTCATTCAGAATTTCTGGACAAAGAAAACAAACATCTTTGATTTCAGTGTATATATAACTCCATATAATTTAGTTTATTTTTCTTTTGCTTTGAACAATTGTTTATCAGTAATTGGAACTATCATTTAATCGGTACAGGGAACACTCAGGTGAGGAAACTCATATGAATGCAGATTGGACCCTCTCTATAATATATAGTCTTAGGTACCCAGAGCATTGAGAGGTTATTTGACTTGTCCGTATCACACAATATACTACTTGAACCCATGTCTTCCTGTCTTAAAAGCCCAAAGGCCAGCTATATGTCCCCTATTCATGTTATCTCTTATATTCAATCTGAATATTATATTTATAATTAATGTTTTTAAAGGGCAATGTACATATAACCCTACCTTTCTTAGATCATGGAATCTCATAATACCCTTATTACTTACCTATTTTGGATAGTTGATTTGTGAAATATGATTAATGATTTTCAAATCAAGAAGGGCCCTCAAAATGTCAGAAGTAAATATGAAAGATCATTTCTGGTTAAGTAAAGTTCAATAAATGTTTCAGATCGGCAGATTTGAATCATTTTCTGTATATATCCTCATGATGACAATGGAACTCATCTCTGGGTACCATTTCTCTCTCTGTTGTGTTTTCCTTCTCTCCTATTCAGTTTGCTTTCTAGATCTGTGTCCCATCCTGTTGAATATTTTGCTTTGAGTCTGGGTACACTTTTCTTACTGAACAATCACAGGAGTTACATTGGGTAATAGTAATAGAATAGGGATCATTCAGAACTTTTCCAAAATTGAGATCTAGATTACTATCAAAATATTTTGGGGATACTCTTTTCCAAAGCAAAAGCATAACAAGTAGGCATAACAATAATCCTTTGCATCCTGGAATGATTTCACCCTCTGCCAAAGTCTATTGCTTAGATCAGCACCAGGTGTTATCTAAGGCATTTAGCTCATTTTATTTCCCAGGACCATCCATCACATGTTCACAGTCCCTGTTTGTTGTCACTGACCAGTGTCACTTTCCTTTTCTCATCACAGGATTCTGGTTCTATGCTTTGCAAGGTAGCCATAACTCCCAAAGCTTGAGACAATGGCTGTTCTCACAGGACCACACCTGTATTGTCCTGAGAAATGCTAACCAGGAGAACTATCCTGAGATCTAAGAATAACTTTCATGTATACAAGTGGCCCCAGCCTCAGCAGCTTTAAACCCCTTTCTTAGGAGGTTTCCATTTGCAAATGACATTTTCCTTACTCAGGAATTAATTAAACTTCTGTTTGTGCCTGATTCTTTTGTCTCAAGTCTGCTTTATGTGGCTCCAACTAACCATAGGTTAGAGGTCAGTTGGTACAGCTGACACTGTTTCATGGAAAAAAAGAATCAGGAATATGCAACGTTTTCCAGAGATCTCTGGACTACGATCCCTACAATTGTTCATCCATGGGATTGATAGGCTATGATTCTTCTGAACTGCTTCCTGTACTGTTCAGAATGATTGTACCTTTGTAAACCCTCTAGGGAAGTACTTTTGGCTTGTCCGTCTGGCAGGACAACAGCTAAGTTCTGGTTTCCAGGAAAGGCTAATCTCTTAAGATGTACAATAAAGCACTGACTTTCAAGAGTTTGAATTAAGGTCATGATCCCTGTTTACTAAATATCTCTATTACTTTATTAGATAATGTTAACTCTTTTGCTATAAAGGTTTTCTCTTTTTGGAATAAGAGCAATTCCATCATCAATTGTATTTTATGTTTATTGTTGCTTTAAAATGTGAATGACATTCAGTCAAAAATGTGCTCACATTTTCAATGGTATTGCTAAATTGTACTCTCAGGAGTATAGATATTTGATTCAGTCTTACAAATTCCCATTGCATTAACAATAATTCATATGACTTGAGTTGGGAAGAGGGTAATGGATAGCAAAATAAAGAACAACTAATTACTTTATTAGCTTATCATGAGGTTTGAATAAAAATTCTCCACTTTTTTATCACGATAAGAAAAATATAACCAATACTCAGTTTGCTGCTTCTTGCTTCTATTATAAACAAATCTGTTCCTGAAGCTAGAGAAAATAATTAAAATATTTGTGAAATGTTTGACAGATCAGACATTGATAATTCAAAACAGACAAGCATTATGACTTAAAAAGCTTTTACATCATATTACCTCAAGTGATTTTCACAATAATCATATGAGGAAGATGCTGCAGGTATTATTACCCCTTTTCCCAGAGAAAATTGAAGAGAAAGAGTCACAGGGAGAAAAAAAAAGGAGAAAAGAGAAAGAATAACAGGACAGAATAATAACTGACATTTACAGAGAGTTTTAAGGTTTGCATAGCATATTACCTCATCACAATCACACAATAATCTCATTAAACGAGTTCCACAGGAATTATATCCATTTTCCAGATGAGGAAATTGGCGGTAAAAAAGGATAAGTAAGTTGAAGATGCTCTGAGCACCTAAGACTATGCTGAAGAGAAGGTACCAACCTAAATTGTCTCACTTAGGTAAAAACTGAGACTATTCTAATTCCAAGTCCAATACTCTCTCAGGACTGAGGGAAGAAGTAAGGAAACAGGTTCCTTAGGACGCATTAGAACTGAACTAGCTCAAAAATTGATTTCTCTCAGAACATAATAAAATTTACAATTTTATTTTACTCAAATGATCTGGATAATTGCTTCAATTCTTTGCTTTTCCCACTGAAAAATTCTGAGAAACTAAAATTCAAATATTTGCATGCCTACTAAATGTTAGTCCAATTGTTATTTCAAATAATCTTCATTCTGAAAAGATCACTGTATATGATCTTTTCGGGCAAAATGACTTATTAGGCTAGACTTGCTTAAAGTTAAGACAGTACCATGCTTACTTATATCCACTGATATTGGTGAATCGGTGAATTTATATTAGTGTAAATATTATATTTTAAATTTTGAAGTATAAATAATTTTGATTACTGATTCAGTACTCAAGTTCTGGGACTGTTAAATACTTCAGGAGAAGGAGGCATTTTAAAACCTACATTATTTTAGGTTTTGCTAATGAATAATCACATCACCAAGAGGGAACAAATAATTTTTTATGCTTGTAGAGTTATTCTCAAAGTAATCTCACACAATTATTTTTACATCAGCTAGTCTCATATAAATCAGTTATAGCTCTATCTATCATCTAAAGCTTTTCTTTTCCCTTTGTGTAAAAGAACATATATGAGAAGGCAGAATCATTTATTTATTTATTTATTTTTTACTGTTAATGTGTTCCAGATTCTTGTCACTTTTCTTTTCCCCTCAGAGTTTGTTTTTTAATCAGAGATTCACTGGGAATTTGTTAGTGACTCCCTCTAGTAATATTTGGAAATTTTTAGCTTTACAAAAAATAGCTGATGTGATTTTATTCTGTTGACCATCAGAGATTTGCCATTGACTGATTTATGTCTCTAATGAATGTTTTCTTCCACTGCTTTCATAATTTTTCCATGGAAATTACCTAACCCAACATTTCCTAACCTTGTGTGGAAACTTCAGCAATCTGGTGAAGTTTTGGCTCCATACTCTGAATTTGTTTTGTTTTATTGTTGTTATTATTTGTTTTGTTTTGTTTTAAATGTATAAAATAAAACATATAGGATCACAAATGAAACAATACAATTATCAAAATATCTTTTGAAATTCATAAACTCCAGGTTAAGAGATCCTCATCTTAACTAATGTTAAGTCAGTCTAATACAGTAGATAAAATGTCAGGCTTGGGAGAAAGACCTGAATTCAATCTTGCCTCTAACACAAACATATATATATGGTAATGGACAAATAGTTTAACTTTTCAGTACCCCAACCAATTATCTAAGATTGTTAGTTGCAAGCAGATTGTTGACTAGCATTGGTAGAGGGGATTTTCTATGACTGATAAAATCACCACAATAAAAATATTTTTGTACCATATTTTATGTTATTTTTAGGTACTTAAATATCAAAGGGGCATTTTTTCCCAATATAAATATAGTGACATTAGTCAATGAAAGGAGTGGAAGAAGTGATACAAATAGACATATACAGATTTAATTTGAAGAAATATATAAAGAAATGTAACCAGTTCTTTATTTTGCAGCACACTGATGTGGTCTTCATGTTATATGTATAAATTATTATATATGATCATGCTTTATCTTCCTACTAGAATATAAACTCCCTGAGGAAAGGAGACTTTCTTATGCAAATTTTATATCTTTCAATGTCTTTATATTTGAAATATTTTGTCCTCTTGCACATCCTTGAATAGTGAGATACTTTTTAAATGATTGGTTAATGAATAAATGAACAAATGAATTAACAGACAAAAAGACAGAAATAAAGAATTTATGCTAGTATAAGTGAATTGGACATAAGGACAAAATATCTAGTTCGTTCTATTCTCAAGTCTAAGAGTTGGTACATATAGGCATATTCTTCACAGAATATTTAAGACCTGTCAGGGAACATAGTTCAAACATATGAAGAAATAAATTCTACATATTCTACAGGGCTGCTTTTTCCTAGGCATTGTCACTACATGATGTGGTTTTTAGATGAGCAGTGGTGAATTAGAATTAGATGTTTTGACTTCTTTTATTTGCACATGCTTAAAGAATGTAAGCTCCTTGAAGAAAGAAACTATTTTTAATTTTTTTTTTTTATGTCTCTAAAACAAAGTTTCTTAAACTATAGTTTGTGATCCCATATGGGGTCATGAAACTGAATATGAAGGTCATGAAATTAAGATTTATTACCAGTTAATGTCTGATTTGGATACCTATTTTATATAGCTAGGGTTGCATAAAAATTTCTTGGACAAAAAGAAGTCACAAGTGAAAAAGCTTAAGAAACCCTGCTCTAATCCATAGCATGGAGACTTGCATATACTAGATAACAGATAAATGTTTCAGAGATTGAATTGGATATGGACTAAATATTGAGAAAAGTATGAATGGAGCAAGTAATTGGGAGCAACGCTAGACAAAGACACATGAGCCAAATGCTGAAAACAAATTTTAAAAATCAATGGGACAAAGGAAAATGTATCTCTAGAAAGTTTCCTTAACAGTCTATCAAAGTTCAATTAATATGCTACTTCCTGCTGTTATGGCCATCCTTACAGATCCTGTTGCTAATAACACCTTCTATCTGTAGAGTAATGCTTTATCCTAATCAAAGTGCTTTCCTATGCTTCTATTTGCTATAACTAGTCCTTTCCTCTTTAAAAAAAATATTCTTTCACTTATCTATCAATTTGTTTGTTTCTTTATTTGCCATCTACTACAAACTTCTTTGCAATTAGGCCATAGCTATATTGGTGAAATGGGAATTTTTTTTTTTTTTACATTTTCAGTGCCTTGTATAATTCCTTGATGCTCATTTTATGTCTGTTGAAGCAGATTAAAAAAGTAAGATAACTACATGGATAATTCCAGCCCTAGATCATTTGAAAAAACATGTGATGTAGTAGATAGAATGTTAGGTCTGAAGTCAGAAAGACCTGAATCTGAATTTCACCTTTGCCACTTTCTAGTTGTATAACCTTGAACAAGTCTCTCTGAGCAGAAGGGTAACTGTCTGACTTCTCTAATAAGTTTGAGATGAATTGGGAACTATATTAATGGAAGGATTTCCCATACTGTTGAAACCACAAGTCTTTTGGCCTGTTAATGGTGTTAAGGAAAGAACAATTTATTATGGTACAAGAGATCAGTTCTAGTCTTCTATTCCTTTCCTATGACTAATTATTGTTGTGGAGTTGGACAAGTAACTTTCTCTTTTGGGGTTTCAGTTTGTTTTTGTTGTTGTTGTTGTTTTCATCTACATAATGGGAAAAATAAGCTTTATCTATCTGAAGGCTGGAGACTAGATAATAAGCTTTAGTGGTCCTTTTCATCTTTCAGATCTATTACTACCCCTACCAACTGTTGTTACCTTCTTGTCTCCATTTAGTTATTGTTGGCCTATCTTTGAATCACAAAAGAATATAATACAAAATATATGAAAAATTTGTTAAAAAAATATGCAAAAATATGAAATTGTAAAAGGACTAAAGGATCATGAAAATCTTAGGAAATATATAGCATCATAATTGAAATTATTTGAACCCTTTACAAATTTATACAGTAATCCAACTTTTTTATTTGAAACTTTTACTTGAAGAAACTAGCAACTTTTTCACCAGTATCTAAATTTGTAAGATAATAAAAGAAACCTAAAACATCCACAGACTAGATTTTGAAAAGAAGAATCATATCTAAAAGGGACAAAGTCATCTTGTTTCTCATAAAACTTATATACACACAAAGAGGCACACTCACATAAACCAACAACAATTCTCATTTTTTCTTCCCTTTTTGTTACATTTACTTCTAAAAATATCACTTTCAAGTCCAACAAATCATTCTTTGTAACAAACATATTAAAATAAAATAATTTAGAAAAATTAATTTTGTGTAATAGATTGACAGTTTCTCATGCAAACATCCTCTCTTTCTACTGTGTTATAAAAATGCTTATTTTATTTCTTAAGTTTAGAAATAAAATAAAATGAAATTAAAACATCAGTATTGAGAGGAGGTATAGTTTCTCAATTCTTCTCTAAGGTCAAACTTAGTCAAATAATAAATACAAAAAGTAATAGTCCCATTAAAAAATATATATTGTTGCTATTTTTGTATCTCAGTTGTTACGTTATATGTTTTCTACCAGGTCTATTTACTATGCATCAATTCATATGTGTTTTCACATGTTTCTCAGAATTCTTTTATATTGTTATTTATATACCTCAGTAATATTTCATTATATCATTCCCTATGATTTCTTGAGCTATTCTTCAATTGATAAATAACTATTTTCTCCCACTTCTTTACTATCATAAATAAATACCACAATTTTAAGCATTTTCTCTTTGAAACCTTTGAGATATATGCATAGTACTAAGGTCAAAAAGTATTCTTTTTTATATATCATGTTAGCTAAGTACTTTATTTTTTAATTAGCCATTTTGTAGAGTGGCTATAGGGCTACTCTAGGGACTTATATGTATAAAATATGTATAATATATAATTGATATAATATTATAATATATTATTACACAATAATATATTATTATATTATAACAATTATATATTAATAATTATATTGTAATTATATATAATATATATTTTATATATATATAATATGTATATGTATAATTTATATATGAAATGCTTTGAAAACTTTAAGATGATTAATAACTGGTGGTTGCAGGAAATAGAGAAAAAGGCAAAAGAAGAACATGAGTATTGCTGGTAATGGAAATTTTTAAGAAAAATAGTACCTATAGTGGGTAAAGGGACAGTCTTGGAGTAAGGAAGATGACTTCAAATATTGATTCTGACATATGCCAACTGTATAGGTTATTTATCTATAAATATCTATATATCTATATGTAGAGATATAGATATATAGATTCTGTATAGGTTAATCATTTAATTTGAATATCCCTGAATAAGTAATTTAACTTCTGGGTGTATCAGGTAACTGCCCCACACTTTATGAAACTTTCTAAGTTGATGATATTAAATCAGTGGATAGGGATAAAGAAGAAATGGAGGGAGCTTCAACAGAGTTTATTACTCTCATTGATGTAATGGATCTGATCCCTCCACTGCAAAAAATGAGGAAACAATCTCAGACAGATGAAGGTATTTAACCAAAGTCACAGAATTAATAAATGTTAGAGCTGCAGCTTGCTATTTTGTCTTTGGATTTCTAATACTGTGGTTTTTCCACTATGTCTACACATACTCTTTATTAGTTTGACCTAAAATTTACTCAATAGTTTCAACATAGAGAGTAAAATTTTAGTTTTATACAAGTAATATGAATATTTTCACAGGAGCAAGTGGTTGTTCATGTGTTTATTTGAACCACATCTGAACTCAAAATTTTGACATCCTCAATCACTATAGGTCCTCACTCAACTATTTTCTATAGCATATATTCCTATAACAGTTGTAAAATCTTAACTGAAAAAAAAAGACATCAAAAAGGATCACTATCTTTATACCACTGTTAACATGAAAATTAAAGAACCTATGAACTACTTTCTTTCTATTTTCCTTTGGGTCACAGTAATGCATTTATGAAGTTGTAAGTATTTTATTTTATTTCATTTTTTAAGAAAGTTAAGATTTGGCATGAAAACTACATGCTTTGGCATGGTAGTCACCCCCTTCAAAATATAATGAAGGTCCTAAATTCAGTCACTGTTTTCTCAAACTCTGGTTCTTGGAACACAACCAAAGTGCATACAGAATTCCTCAGCCATCAAGGACATTCTAAAGCATTATTAACTTTCTGTCTCGGATTTCCCTTAAAAATGTGCTGGGGATGTGAGTGGGAGGGATGGGGGGAAAGAATGCTTTAAGGAAAACAGAGGTCTCTAAAGTGTCACCTCCTTTTTTTCCTACATCTTTCACCTATATAACACCAAGGAAAGAGAGATCATCAGGCCTAATTTTTTTTTTATTTCATTTTTAATATTAATCAACACAGGGTTTTGTCAAGAAAGATAATGATGAACTTAATTTAAAATATTAACAAGATCATAGACTTATAGGATTACACAAAAAATGTCTAAAATGTGTTTTTCAAATGAAAAGTTGATTTTTAAGGGTATTTTATGATTTGCCCACAATCACATGGGTACAAAAAAAAAAAAAAAAAAAAAACCTGAACAAGATCCTTTGATTCCCTACCTAGGGCTCTTTCCTCTGAATTCTTTTTTACTAATTTTTCAAAATATAAGCGGTAACAAGATGATCATTCATAATAGTTGTTGCAACTTACTAAATTTATTTTATATGTAAGGGAGTCATTCGCAAAGAGTCCCTCCAAAATCCATACTATTTGAGAAGTTATTTCTCCATATTTAGAACATGAGCAGGCCCATGGAATTTATTCTAATAGATGAGTTTCTTGAGTTAAAATATTTAACAGCAGGTAAACTATGTTTTGAAAACTCTATTTGAAATAACTGGGGTGGTTCCTAGGAAGATACCTTAGTAACTAGAATATACATATCAAATAGGTCAAAATTTGAATTCAACAAAAGAGCCTTATTTAAAATTCAAAAGTTTATTAAATAAAGAAATAAGAGCTAAGACCAAGGTGGGTCAGCTAAGTATTTTCCCCAAGGTGATGAAATTTGAAGAGTACTGACACAATTTAAAATTTAAAAATAAATGAGATTTGTGCCTAATTTAGGAAACATGATCAATTAAAACAGAATACATTCAAATGATGTTTCCCCACCCAATTCCAAAATACTAAGCCTGGTGATTAGTACTCACTGTTGGAACAGGGAGCCAAGAGAACTACCAAGTAAAATGAAGCTGATTCTACCAACTGTCATGTCAATTAACTGTAGAAAACAGGCTGAGGCCTCTTTTTTGATGAATATTGATAGGCTCTTAGGATCACACACACACACACCCATTGAAAATATCAGGTTTCCAGAAATAGTCTTCATTATTATTCCCTATATCCAAGAAGTTCAAAAACCTAATGTTGCTATCTGTAAAATGTCACATTTCTCTTCCTTCTCCCCCTGCCCAACTTGCAAAGTAAGAAGAGGAAAAGTTGAATTCAATAGGGAAATGGAGTCAATGATAGAGTTTGTTGTTGTAGTTATTATTTTGTTGTTGTTGTTGTTGTTGTTGTTAAGTGTGAGGAAGATGGCTCATAGGGAGGCAGTAGAAAAAGAATAAGTAGACAGGGAGAGATTAAAGATTATGGGTGAGAGATAATTTAGGGACAATCTTTGAGAAGATATAGAAAGGAATAGCTACATATAAAGGGATTTGACTTAGAGAGGAGAAAGTGGGCAGGCAACAAGAATGTATTACTACATGCTAGACACTGAACTAAGTAGTAGAAATACAAAAAAAAAAAAAAAAAAAAAAAAAGGAGCAAAGAGAAAGACAGTCACTTCCCTCAAGAAATTTACATCCTATTGAGGAAAAAAATATATTTAAAAAAAAGAGTATAAAGTATAAGGAAGGAGGATTGGAAGGAAAGACTAAAATATCTGTGCAATATTGAATTATGGAAAGGCAGAATAGTAGATGGGAAGGGAAAAAAAAAAAAACTTGGTCAGTGTGCCCTGTCCAAAATGAAGACCTAAAAAGTTCACCAATGGGTAAAAAAAGGGCTGCCATGACAGACTGAAGTCCTAGAGGAGGTCCAAGAACTAAGCAGAGACATGGAAAAACCAAAAACACTATTGTGATGAAGATCCCCTTGAGATTACATAAATTTGTAACTGACCTAGTCAGTATACCTTGAATGATTTCTGAAAGGAAAGAAGGAAGGAAGGAAAGAAAAAAGGAAGGAAGGGAAAAAGGAAAGAAGGAAGGAAGGAAAGAAGGAAGAGAGGGAGGGAGGAAGGGAAGGAGAGAGGAAGGAAGGAAGGAAAGAAGGAAGGGAGGGAGGGAGGAAGGGAAGGAGAGAGGAAGGAATGAAGGAAAGAAGGAAGGGAGGGAGGAGGGAGGGAGAGAGAAAGGGAGGGAGAGAGGGAGGAAGACAGAGAGGGACGGAGAGAGAAAGGGAGGAAGGAAGGAAATGTAATGGCGGAGAAACTGAGCAAAACAGAGATTAAAGACCAATTCAATAGTTTATTAAAAGGAGAGATATACTGGGACCAATAGATCCATGTTTGGTCCCAGGGGTTGGAGGAGACTATCATCTCAAAGAATCCAGCACTAAGTATCACAGAACAAGCTTTTTTATAGGATAACAAGAACAATGACATAATGGGGGAAGTATCTGGAATGATACAATGGAGGGAGGTACTGGAGAGACTACTGATATTCTAATGACATCTAAAATGGATAAACCTTTATCCTGTCAAACATTAAGAAGGAATGATATTCTAATGACATCTGAAATGGATAACCTTTCTCCTGTCAAACATTAAGAAGGAATATAACCTATATTCTATATATATATATATATATATATATATATATATATATATATATAAAACCTATACCTATATATAGGTATATATATATAACCTATACAATATATAGGTTATATAACCTAACAATATAACCTATACAATATATAGGTTACCTATAATCTAACAATATAACCATGGAAAGTAAAGAACATCAGAAAATTAAACTGGTTACCATAAGATAAAGACTGAGAAGCAGGGACTTCTGGCATGGAGCCAAGATGGCAGAGTAAAGCCAGGAAGCTGCTGGAGCTCTCCTAGGTTCCCTCAAAAACCACATCAAACCAAGTGTCTGAACAAAGTCTGATGGAATGAAACCCTCTACAACTCAAGAAAGGACAATATCACTGCATATCCAGCCCAGCTCATACAGACTCTAAGAAAGCCAGTGAGAGGGTCTTAATCACACCAAATCACCAACTAAGATCCCAGTATGTTGGAATCCTTACTAACTGCTAACTAGTTAGAGTTGATCTAATCTTACAAGAAGATGTTTTGGGCAGTACCTAAAACAAGGTACTAAGTAGAACTAATTAATACAAGGCTTGTGTTCACACCTTTACTCATTGGAGTTCAATGAGTTCACACCTCCCTTGAAGCTCTTTGGGCCAGAGAGCACTAGCATAAATAGAGCTTCAATGGGCCAGTCAAGGAAGTTCTTGAGAGGAAGACGCTACAAGTGGAGATTTCACGGGAATGACATGAAGATTGGAGCTGGCTGGAGGCTGAAGAAAGCAGAGGCAGAAGCAAAGGACAAAGCGGCAAGAGCTCTTGGAACCAAGCAGAGAGATAGGCCTCTAAGCTAACCGGGCTATATTGGAGATAATAAAAGATCTGAACTTTGATCACCTGGCTGTATTTTGAGAAGAAAAAGCTCACAACATTTTGGCACCCAACGTGGGGCCGATTCAAATCCATCTGAACTAGATCACAACATTTTGGCGCCCTGAACGTGGGACAAACAGACCCCTCAGTGGATTTCAGTGGAAAAGCTCCGATCCTGATTCAAGTGGAAAAATCTCTGATCCTGATCCAGTGGAAAAGACTCTTCAACCCAGAAATTAGGGTGAGTGCAACAAAGAAATTTTGTTAGAAGAGTTAAAGTAGAATTTCATCTAAGATGGGACAGATATTTAGAAAACAGCCTGTTTCTGTTCAAGGAAAATGTTTAGAGAGCATTGTCAAAATTATGAAAAGCCAAGGTTTAATTATAAGTTTACAGCAAATCACTGAATTTTTACAAACTGTAAAGGACATATGTCCTTGTTTCTCTCTTGATAAGGAATTAGATCTAAATGAATGGAAA
Source organism: Antechinus flavipes (assembly GCF_016432865.1). Taxonomy (NCBI): domain Eukaryota; kingdom Metazoa; phylum Chordata; class Mammalia; order Dasyuromorphia; family Dasyuridae; genus Antechinus; species Antechinus flavipes. The sequence goes on along the minus strand of NC_067398.1, from coordinate 100,943,400 downwards.
TTGGTTGGAGAGGACCTTTGTCAATTCTATGATAAAAATGGGCCTAACTCAGTAATTAATACATATAATGTAATACAATTGGCTAAAAGAAGTTATTTAAGTGATAGAATGATGAAAAGGAAAGTACAGGAGGAAGAAGTACCAACTTTACTAGGTGAAAAGGAGGACGAATCAGATGAGAATGGAGTTAATTACAATTCTGAATATGATACTTCACAGCAGGAGGAATTAGGTGATTCCACATCTCATGACCCTCCCCCCGCAATTAACCCTTCATGGGTGGAACAAGGGGGAGGGAGAGAGACAGAAACACAGTCAGCTTCTCCTGTAAAGCAGAATTTGACAAGATTAGAAAAATCATTAATTAAAGCAAAAAATGAAGGAGAAGATATATCTGATTTTATAAATGCATATCCTGTGATTGAAGAGCTCAACTCCTCAGGTCAAAAAGAGAGAAAATACACTCCTTTTAATTTGGGAAAAATTAAAGATTTGAAAAAGGGTTGCACTCTTTATGGGGCTACATCATCTTATGTGAAGATGTTACTGGATAATTTGTCTTATGAAATCTTAACCCCGAATGACTGGAAATCCATCACTAAAACATGTCTTGAACCAGGACAAAATTTATTGTGGCTTTCAGAGTTTCATGAATTATGTAGGATTCAAGCCCAACACAATAGGCAAACAGGAGCTATTGCACAAGTTGCTTTTGACCAACTAACTGGAGAAGGTCAGTATGCAGAGAGTTCAGAACAGATTTATTATCCCATAACAGTGTATGAGCAAATTTCTAAGGCTGCAATAAAAGCTTGGAATTCTCTCCCTGGACAGAAAGATGGGAATAATGTTTTCACAAAAATAGAGCAAGGTCCCAATGAACCTTTTGCAGATTTTGTGGGACGTTTACAAACAGCTGTAATAAGAACCATTGGAGACAATGCAGCAACAGAAATAATGACTAGACATTTGGCTAAGGAAAATGCCAATGAGATTTGCAAGAGAATTATATGGGGGCTAGACAAAAATGCTCCTTTAGAAGAAATCATTAGACGCTGTGCCACAGTGGGCACAAATGCTTATTATGCCCAGACTATGATGAACATGGAAAGACAAGGTCCTTCTTGGCAGAGGAATTCTAGAGAAACTCGTCAAAGTTTTCAGTGCGGAAAAATTGGACATTTGAGAGCTCATTGTAGATATGGAGATAGAGTGAGAAGACAGGGTGAGAGAAAACCCAAAACCCCATGTCCAAAATGTAACGGAGGCTTTCATTGGGCCTCTAAATGTATATTGACCCAGAAGAATGAGAGGCAGGGCCCAGCTCCAAAGTATCAATCAAAGGACAGGTGGGGCATGATAGCAGCTGAGGTTACACCCAGAGAGACTTTAGAAATTCAGGACTCTGATGTCATCAACCAACAGAAAAGCAATCAGGATTACAGTTGGGAAGAATACAGGCCTTTTAAGACAACAAGACAATATCCAATGCAAACAACTCCAATGTAATTACCAGATGATGAGGAGAAATCCCAAACTTGGTAAATAGAAGGGAATTAGGTTAACTGCTTGGGGAAGAGGATCTGCTTATATTTCCACAGATGAAGAAAGAATCAGATGGCTGACAATGAGACTGTCAAAAGGACTCTTAAAATTTTCAGAAATCATTGGATTTCCTAACACAAGATGAAACTATTTCAGTTCCTGAAAAACTAGCAAGAATCATTGGATTCCTTAAGATGAAAAATTGTTGATGAGACCTTTTGCAGTACTTCAGAGCTTACAAGAATTATTAGATTCCTGGCACATGAACTAATGGACAATGGAATCCTATTGGACTGTTTCTAGGACTTATGGACATGTGTAAATTTTCAGGATGATTCATGTTATTTGTTACATTACTACTAGCCTGTGTTATATTGCTATGTGCTTATGTAAATTATGTATAATGCCTCACATATTGATGGATTTATGTATACCATGTATATCTGTTACAAAGTTCTGGCCCATATTGATAGATTTATGTGTACCCCCTCAGAAACCCCCTATGTTTTAAAACAAAAGAAAGGGGGAGATGTTGGAATCCTTACTAACTGCTAACTAGTTAGAGTTGATCTAATCTTACAAGAAGATGTTTTGGGCAGTACCTGAAACAAGGTATTAAGTAGAACTAATTAATACAAGGCTTGTGTTCACACCTTTACTCATTGGAGTTCAATGAGTTCACACCTCCCTTGAAGCTCTTTGGGCCAGAGAGCACTAGCATAAATAGAGCTTCAATGGGCCAGTCAAGGAAGTTCTTGAGAGGAAGACGCTACAAGTGGAGATTTCACGGGAATGACATGAAGATTGGAGCTGGCTGGAGGCTGAAGAAAGCAGAGGCAGAAGCAAAGGACAAAGCGGCAAGAGCTCTTGGAACCAAGCAGAGAGATAGGCCTCTAAGCTAACCGGGCTATATTGGAGATAATAAAAGATCTGAACTTTGATCACCTGGCTGTATTTTGAGAAGAAAAAGCTCACAACATTTTGGCGCCCAACGTGGGGCCGATTCAAATCCATCTGAACTAGATCACAACACCAGTAGAAGAGAATATCAATGGGGTAGCCTCTAGTCCCAGCTCAGAAGGCACACTCTAGGAAACCAGACAAATGTACCCCCTGCAAACACAATGCCTCCCGTGTTTAAAGTCAAGGTTCAGTGCTAGGAAGCATGAACAGTGACCCCTTTATCTCAGAAATAGAGCTCAATCATAATCATAAAAAGAGGAAATGTCAAAAGAAAAGGAAAGAAAATGAGCAAGAAACAGAAAACCTTGATCATAGAAAGCTACTATGGTGACAGAGAAGATCAAAACTTAGATGAGGACAAAATATCCACAGAGGAAATCTCAAAGAGTGATATGAATTGTTCTCACACCCAAAGAGGCTTCTTGTAAGTGCTTTTAAAAGAAGTTAAAAGGCCAAAAAAAAAAAAAAAAGGCAGTAGAAGAAAAAATGAAAAAAGAAATGAGAGATATGCAAGGGACAGTCAACAGCTTGGAAAAAGAAAGGAAAAAAAAAAAACTCCTTAAAAAATACTATTGGGAGGCAGCTAGGTGGTGCAGTGGATAGACCACCAGCCTTGAAGTCAAAAGGACCTGCATTCAAATCTGACTTCAGATACTTAACATGTCCTAGCTGTGTGACCCTGGACAAGTCACAACCCCAATTGCTTCAGCAAATAAATAAATAAATTTTTTAAAAAAAATTACAATTGGCCAAATGCAAAAAAAAAAAAAAAAAAAAAATCCACTGAAGAAAATAGCACCTTCAAAAGTAGAATTAATCAAATAGAAAAAGAGATATTAAAAACTAACTGAAGAAAATCATACATTAAAAACCAAAATGGGGCAAATGAAAGCTAATGACTCTTTGAGACAGCAAGAATCAAACAAAATAACAAGAATAAAAAAATGGAAGAAAATGTGAAATACTTCATTGGAAAAAAAGCCAATCTGGGAAGATAGATCCAAAAGAGACTGTTTAAAAATTATTGTTCTATCTGAAGGCTATGACCAAAAAAAGAGCCTGGATGGCATTCTTCAAGAGATCATTAAATAAAACTGCCCCAATATTATAGAAACAGAGGGAGAAATCTTCGTTGAAAGAATCTATCAATAACCTTTAGAAAGTGAATACCATCACATTTCACACCAAGGAACATTGTTGTGAAACTCCAGAACTACAAACTCAAGGAAAAAATACTGCAAACTGCCAGATAAAAACAATTCAAATATTAAGGAGCACCAGTCAGGATTACCCAGAATCTTTCAACCTTTACAATAAAGGATTAGAGGGCCAGGAATTATTCCAAAAGACAAAGGACCTAGGCTTACAAACAAGAAATTAACTATCCAGTGAAACTCAGTATCATCTTTCAGGGAAGGTGTTAGAGCTTCAGTGAAGTAAGAGACTTTCAATCATTTCTAATGAAAAAAAACAGAACTAAACAGAAAATTTAATTTATAAATACAGGACTTCTGAGAAGTATAGAAAGGTAAATAGAGGAAAATATATATTATTTAAAGATTACATTGTTTACATCTCTACATGAGAAAATGATATCTGTCATTCTTGAGAACTGTATCTTTTACTGGAGAAGACAGAGAAGAGTTCATTCACAACCACACTCTTCATCCATGTGATGCCCCACTCTGTCTGCCCCAGTGACAGATACAGTCCTCACAAGTTAATAAAATGGTTTTATCATCTAGGGATGTCCTCACTAGTTAAGAAAATTGTTTTACCAACCAGGGATATAAACAATTTTACCTTTATATATATGAATTGAAGATATGGTTATGACTGGACTCTGATGTGATGCTATAAAAGAAAAAGATATAAAAGGGTGTAAAAAAGTCTATAGTGGAAGAAGAGGAAAAGGGAAGCACAATGGGACAAATTAAATCACATGAAGAAGCACAAAAGACCTATTATAATCCAGGAAAAGAAGAGAGAGGGATGAGCATTGTCTGAAGCTTGATCTCATCAATTTTGGCTCTAAGAGGGAATGACTTAATCATTCAGTTGTGTATAGAAATTTATCTAATCCTATAAAGAAGTAGGATAAGGAGGAATAAAAAGGGAGAAGTAGGATAAAAGTGAGGGCAGAAACATTGAGAAAAAAAATGTAAGAGAAGGGGAAAGGGGTAATAGAAGATGAGGCAGTGGGTGAGTGGGTTAAAAAAACATTACTAAGGACAGCGTAGAGAGAACAAAAGTATAGAGAGAGGAAAAAATAGAATGGAGGGACATGCAGAGCTGATAATCATAACTATGAATGAAAATGGGATGAGCTCTTACATAAAATGAAAACAAATAGAGTGGATTAAAAAACAGAATCCTACAATATATTATTTAGAAGAAATACATTTGGCACAGAGAGGTACAGAGTAAAGGCAAAAGATTGGAGCTGAATTTATTATGCTTCAGCTGAAATAAAAAGCAGGGGTAGCAGTTTTAATCTCAGATAAAGCAAAAATAAAAATATATCTAATTAAAAGACATAAGAAAAGAAAGTACTTCTTCATAAAGGGTACCATAAATAATGAATTAATAATACAATTAAATATATATGTGCCAAGTTGTAGAGTAGCCAAATGCCTAGACAAGATTTTCAGCCAGTTACAGGAAGAAATAGACAGCAAAATAATACTCTTATGGACCTCAACATTCCCCTTTCAGAATCAGATAAATCTAACCACAAAATAAACAAGAAAGAAACTAGGGAGATTAATAGAATTCCAAAAAACCTAAATGTGATAGACTTTTGGAGAAAATTGGATAGAGACAGAAAGAAATACAGAAAGAAATACACCTGTTTTTCAGCCGTATATGGCACCTACACAAAAATTGATCATGAGGGCATAAAAACCACATATGAAATGCAGAAAGGTAGAAAGAGTAAATTCTTTCTTTTTAGACTACAATGCAATTAAATTATATTCAGTATAGGACCAAGAAAAGATAGACTAAAAATCAATGGGAAATTAAATAATCTAATTCTAAAAAATAAGTGGGTCAAACAACAAATTATAGAAATAATCCATAATTTCATCAAAGAGAATGACAAAAAATAAGTCACCATATAAAAACCTATGAGATATAGCCAAAGCAATTCTTAGGGGAAATTTTATATCTCTAAATAGCTACATAAATAAAATGGAGAAAAAGAAGATCAGTGAATTGAGCATGCAACTAAAATAGGGAGAAAAAAAACAAATTAAAAACCCCAAATTAAATACCAAATTAGAAATTCTGAAATTCAGAGGAGAGATTAATAAATTAAAACTAAGAAAAATATTTGAACTAATTAATAAAACTAAGAGTTAATTTTATGAATTAAAAAATCAACAAAACAGATAAACCTTTGGTTAATTTGATTGGAAAAAGCAAAGAAAAAAAACAAATCAAAAATGAAAAAGGAGAATTTACCACCAATGACAAAGAAATTAAATTAATAATCAGGAGCTAATTTGCCCAACTGTATGGCAGTAAATCCAACAATCTAACCAAAAGAGATGAATATTTATAAAAATTAAATTGCCCAGTTGAATATTTATAAAAGTAAAAACAAAAATAAAATAGTCCCATTTAAAAAAAAAATGAACAAGCCATCAATGAATTCCCTAAAAAATTCTCCAGAGCAATATGGATTCATAACTGAATTCTACTAAACATTTAAAGAACAATTAATTCTAATGCTATGTGAAGTATTTGGGAAAATGGGTAAAAAAAAAAAAAGGAGTCCCGCCAAATTTCTTCTATGACACAAATATAGTACTGATAACCTAAACCAGGAAGAGCCAAAACAGAGGAAGAAAATTACAGATGAATTTCCCTAATATTGATGCAAAAATTGTAAATAAAATATTAGCAAAGAGATTAGTGAAGCAATTTATCAGCAGGATAATACACTATGAATAACTGAAATTTATAACAGGAATTCAGGGCTGGTTCAATATCTGGAAAACTATTACCATAATTGACCACACCAATGAGAAAACCAACAGAAATCATATGATAATCTCAAAAGATACAGAAAAAGCTTTTGACAAAATATAGCACCTATTTCTACTAAAAACACTAGACAGCATAGGAATAAATGGAGCTTTCCTTAAAATAATAAGCAATATCTATCTAAAACCCACTTGTTCAGTGTCACACCAATAAAACTGTCAAAACATTGTTTTGTAGAACTAGAAAAAATAATAACAAAATTTATGTAGAAGAACAAAAGTTCAAGAATATTAAGGGAATTAATGAACAAAAATACAAAGGATGGTGGCTCAGCAGTATGAAACCTAAAACTATATTATATAGCAGCAGACATCAAAACCATTTGGTATTGGCTAAGAAATAGAATACTGGGTCAGTTATTCCATTGGTTCGATACACATGACACAATAATCAAAGCCTATAGTAATTTAGTATTTGATAAACCTCCAAACTCCAGCTTCAGGAATAAAAATTCACTATTTGACATATTAGTTAATTTCAAAATATGTGAGAAAGTTGACATAGACCTACATCTCACACACCAAAGTAAGGTCAAAATGGGTATATGATTTGGGCATAAAAGATGATACCATAAACATATTATGAGAGCAAGGGATAATGTACCTATCAGGTCTTTTGAGAGGAGGAATTTATGACCAAAGAAGAACTAAAGAACATTTTGAAAAGCAAAATGAACAACTTTGATTCCATTAAATTAAAAAAAAAAGTCAAAACAAACAGAAATAAGATTAAAAGGGAAGTATAAAGCTAAGAAAAATATTTGTAATGCCAGTGTTTCTGATTAAGGTCTCATTTCTAAAATGTATAAAGGATTGTGTCAAATTTGTAAGAATACAAGTCATCCCCCAATTGATAAATGGTCCAAGAATATGACCAATTTTCAAATCACTATTGATCAGAGAAATACGAATTTGAGGTACCATCTTAGACCTCTCAGATTGGCTAAGATGACAGGAAAAGATTGTGATAAATGTTGGAGGGAATGTGTGAAAATTGGGATACTAATGCATTGTTGGTGGAACTGTGAAATGATCCAATTTTTCTGGAGAGCAATCTGGAACTATGCCCAAAGGACTATAAAACTCTGCATATCCTTTGACCCAGCAATGCTACTACTGGATCTGTATGCCAAGGAAATCATAAATGAATGTAAAGGGACTACATGTGTAAAAAGTGTTTGTAGCAGCTATTTTTGTGGTAACAAAGATTTTGAAAATGAGTAGATGCTCATCAATTGGGGAATGGCTAAATAACTTGTGGTCTATGAAGGTAATGAAATATTATTGTTCTATAAAAAATGATGAGCAAACTGATTTTAGAAAGGTCTGGAAAGATTTACATGAACTGATGCTGAGTGAAAAAAGCAGAACCAGAAATACATTGCACACAATATCTGTAAGAATGTGCAATGATCAACTATTAAAGATATGATTATTAGTCATTCAGTGATCCAAAACAATCCCAATAGACTTTGGACAGAAAGTGCTATATACATCTAGAAAAAGAACTATGGAGATTGGATATAAATCAACACATTTTCTCCCCTATGACTTTTCCCTTTTACTCTGATTATTCTCTCCCAACATGATTCATAAAGAAATGTATATTAAAAATAAATTTTAAAAAATTAATTAAAAAAAGGTTGAGAAATAGGAAAAATAAAGCTTAAGTTGAGTTGATGCTTGGAAGAACACAGTGGTCAAAGAAGACTAGAGATCTAAGTAAAAAAAGACAATTGATTTAAGAAGATCAAGATATGGGAATGGAGAAAATGAAACATAATATAAGAATTTCCAAGTTCCTATTGATGGAAGTTGTGGACAAGATAAGGATTGTGGATATCCTTATGTGTGACTGAGATGAAATGAAGATAGTCAAAAGAGTTTAGTACTGGGAGGTCAGGACATTTGAAGGATTCTCATTATGTGAGTATGTGTGTTTAAATATGCATATGCCTATAAATTTAAATATATACTTTATTTTCCCCAAGTTACATTTCAAAATGATTTTTTAACATTTTTTTTTTTAGTTTTGGTTTTCAAATTCTATTCCTCCTTCTCCCTCCCTTTTTTCTTCCTCTTCCTTCTCTCTGAGATGGTAATCAGATACAGGTTATCCATGTGCAATTGTGCGAAACATTTCCATATTAGTAATTTTGTACAAGAAGACTCAAATTGAAAAATGTTGTGTTTACTCTGTATTCAAATAGTATCAGTTTTCTCTGGCTGCAGATAATATACCTCATCATTAGGATTTTGGAATGTTCTTGGATCATTGTATTACAGATAATAATTAAGTCATTCACAATTATTCACCAAACAATATCATGTTATTGTGTGTAATGTTCTCCTGAATCTGTTCACTTCACTTTACATCATCTCATGTAACTTTCCATATTTTTTTCTGAAATCATACGGCTTGTCATTTCGTATAGCCTGATGATTTTTCATTATAATCATATACCACAGCTTGTTTGGCCATTTCCCAATTGAATTGACATTTTCCAGTTCTTTAGTCACCACAAAAAGAGCTGCTGTAAATTTTTTTGTACAAATAGGTCCTTCTTTTTATTTTGATGTCTTTGGGATATAGAGATAGAAGTGGTATTGCTGGATCAAGGAGTATGCACAATTTTAGAGCCCTTTAGGCATAGTACTAAAATGCTTGGATCAGTTCACAACTCCACCAACAGTACATTAGTGTTCCCAATTTTCCAAGATTTTCTTCATCACTTATTTTCCTTTTCTTTTTGTCATATCAGTCAATTTGGTAGGTGTGAAATGATCCCTCACAATTGTTTTAATTTTCCTTTCTCAAGCCAATAGTGATCTTAGCCATTTTTTAAATATAGATAAGCTTTAATTTCTTTGTATGAAAACTGTTCATAACCATTTATCAGCAGAATGACTTGTATTTTTATAAATTAGATTCAGGTCTCTATATATTTAAGAAATGAGGCCTTTATCAGAGATATTTTTTACAATTTTCCCCTTCCCCATCAGTTTTCTGCTTTCTTTATCATTTTTATGTTTTTGCAAAAAAAAATTTAAATTTTGTCTAATCAAAATTATCTAGTTTACATTTTGTAATGCACTTAATCTACTTTTGGTCATAAATTCATACCTAATATGACAGATAAACTATTCCATGCTCTTCTAATTTGCCAATAGTATCACTTTTCATGTGTAAATCATATACCCATTTTAACATTGTCTTGGTATACAGTATGAAATATTGATCTATACCTACCTTCTGCCATTCTATTTTCTGGGTTTTTATGAAGTTTTTATGAAATAGTGAATTTTTGTTCCAAAAGCTTGGATCTTTGGATTTATCATATATCAGATTATTCTGGCCATTTACTTTAATGTAACAAACCTAATCTATTGCATTGATCCAGTACTTTGTTTCTTAGCCAGTACCAGACTGTTTTGATAATCATTGCTTTATAATACAATTTGATATCTGCTTTAAATATACTGCCTTCCTTCACTTAAAAAAAAAAATCAATTCCCTTGATATTCTTGATCTTTTGTTCTTTTAGGTGAATTTTATAAAAAATTTTTCTAGCTCTATCAAATCATTTTTTAAATAATTTGGTATAGTACTGAATAGATAAATTAATCTAGGTACAATTTTCATTTTTCTTTATGGACTTGGGCTAGCCATGAGCAATTAATATTTTCCCAAATATTTAGATCTAACTTTATTTGTGTGAAAACTGTCTTATAGTTCTGTTCATGTAGACCCTGAGTTTGTCTTGGCAGGTAAAATTCCAAATATTTCAAATTGTTTATGGTTCTTTTAAATTTCTTTAGGATTCTCTGAGTAAACAATCATATCGTCTGCAAAGAGTGATAGTTTTGTTTCCTTATTATCTATTCTAATTTGCTCCATTTTCTTTTTTTCTCTTAGTATTATAGCTAACATTTCTAGTACAATATTGAATAATAAAGGTGATAATGAGCATCTTTATTTCAACCCTTATTGTATTGGGGATACACTATTGTATTGTATTGGGTAATTATAATTTATCACTATTATAGAAAAGGCTTCTTGATAATTTTAGATAAATGTTACTTATTTTAAGGGAAGCATCAGTTATTCTGTGTGCTCTAAATTTTTTAAGAGGAATAAGCACCATATTTTTTAAAGGCTTTTTCTCATCCATTGAGATAATCATGTGGTTTCTGTTGGTTTTTAGTTGATGTGGTCAAATGCATATTTAATTAATAAATGCCGACAGTTTTCCTAATATTGAGCCAATCTTGCATTCCTGGTATAAATTCCACTTGGTCATAGTATATTATCCTTGTGATAAATTGCTGTAATCTCTTTGCTAATATTCTATTAATCTTTAAAATTTTTACATCAGTGTTTATTAGGGAAATTGACCTATAATTTTCTGTTTCTGTTTTGGCTCTTCCTGGTTTTCATATCAATACAATATATGTGTCATAAAAGGAATTTAGTAGGACTCCTTCCTGATTTTTTCCAACTCATTTATATACGATTAGGATAAATTGTTCACTGAATGTATGGTAGAATTTACTTGTGACTCTATCTGGTGCTGAAGATTTTTTTTTTATGTAGTTCATTGATGACTTGTTCAATTGTTTACCCTGAGAGTGTTATTGAAATATTTTATTTCTTCTTCTGTTAATCTCTATAATTTATATTGTTGTAGATATCAATCTGTTTCATTTAAATTGTTGAATTTATTGGCATATAACTTGACAAAATAGCTTTCTACTTTGCTGGTGAATTCAACATCCCTTTCATTTCTGATGCTAGTAATTTGGTTTTCTTTCTCCTTTAAAAAAATCAAATTAGCCAATGGCTTATCTGTTTTATTGTTTTCTTCATAAAACCAGTTTCTACTCTTATTAGTTCAATGGCTTTTTTGCTTTCAATTTTCGTTACCTCTCCTTTGATTTTTAAATTCTCTAAGTTGGTATTTAATTGGGAAGTTTTATTTTATTTTTTGTTTTTCTAATTGTTATCAGTTCCATGCACAATTCATTGATCTGCTGCTTCTCTGTTTTATTGATGTAAGCAATTAGAGATATAAATGTTCCCCTAAGTAGAACTTTACCTGCGTCGCATAAATTTTGGTGTATTGTCCCATTATAATCTATTATCATTTTCTTTATTGAAATTATTTATTGTTTCTATGTTTTTTTTTTTTCTTTGAACTACTTATATTTTAGGATTAGGTTATTTGGTATAATGTTCTTGGTGGTTTTCTGGAGATCTTGGAACAGCCTTCTTTTCAGTAGAGTAATCACCATAAGAATAGCCAAGAATAGTTCAAGTCCAAAGTTTTTATTTTCTCCTTCACAATCTAGTTTCCTTGCCTGGGGCCTGGGCTAGCTTTCTTAGTGCCTTTCAGACAAGCCTTAGTCTCAGTGGGGGAAGTGCAGGAGGACAACCACCAGAAGCCTGACTGAAGATGGTATGAATCTGTTTCTCCTTGGCTTCAAGAGCTTGAGCTCCTGCCTCCAGTCTACTTGTCTTCTCTGGCTCTGAGTCCCAGCTTATATGCTTTACACTGAGTATAAACCAATCATTATATCACTGGAAACAATTATTTGTTGTAAGATTAAATCAATCATACTGAACTTAGAGAACTATTAATCACCGTGCTAAACTAGATAATCATTGTATCATCAATTCCACTGACTCAACACCTTGTAAGAATCCTTGTTTCAGAGTTTTGGCCTGTAACATCTCCAGCTTTCTTGTTTTAGAACATAGATAGTCATGCCCTCCCTGATTTCTCAAGGAGATGAGAGCTCCCAAAAGGAGGTGATCATGCCTTCCCTGACTCCTCAAAAAAGGGGTGAAAACACCAAAAAAGGAGGTGGTCATGTGCTTCCTGACATCTCAGGAAGGGAGATGAAAACACCAAAGGAAATGGGGAATCAAATCAGATTAGCAGGTTTCTGAAGGGTCTCACTTAAAACAGGTATACATAAATCCATCAACATGGGAGCTATTACATAAGCACATAGCACTATAGTGCAGAACAGTAGTGATTTAACAAACAACATGAATCAACATGAGGAATTATACATGTCCATAAATCCTAGAAATAGTACAAAACCAATCTATTGTCCATTATTTCATATGTCAGGGAATCCAATGATTCCTGTAAGTTTTGGAGTCCTGTATCAGTCTTATCAACAATTTTTCATCTCAGGGAATCCAATGATTCCTGCAGATCCTGTGTCAGTCTTATCTTGTCTCAGGGAATCCAATAATTCCTGCTTGTTTTGAAGTGCAACAGTCTTATCAACAATTTTTTTTTTTTTTATCTCAGGAAATCCAATGATTCCTGCTGACTTAAAGTTCTGCAACAGTCTTATCAACAATTTTTCATCTCAGGGAATCCAATGATTCCTGCAGATCCTGTATCAGTCTTATCTTGTCTTAGGGAATCCAATAATTCCTGCTTGTTTTGAAGTTCTGCAACAGTCTTATCAACAATTTTTTTTTTTTTTTTTATCTCAGGAAATCCAATGATTCCTTCTGGTTTGAAGTTTTGTAACAGTCTCATTATCAGCTATGCTCTTTCAGTGTTAGATGCTTCTTAGGTCTTCTCCTTTGTTTCGAGATTTCTCTCTTTTTCTTTCTCTCTAAAGATGCTTGTTGGCATCCATCTGATTCCTTCTTCATATGAAGAGAGACAAGCAAATCCTTTCCCCCAAGCAGTTAACCTATTTAGTCCCTTCACCATTTTCTGGATTTCTCCACATCACCTAGCAATTACATTGGAGCTGCTCATGCTGGACATTGCCCTTCTCTGGGGTTAAGAAGCCTATATTCTCTCCAATTATAATCCCTTTCTCCCATCTGATTGCTTCTCAGCTGACTGAACATATCAGAGTCCTGAACTTCTAAAGACTTTCTGGTTGTAAACTTGGTTGCCATCATGCCCCACCTGTTTTTTTGTTTGTTTGTTTGTTTGTTTGTTTGTTTGTTTGTTTGTTTTTTTGAGGTCTTGGAGCTGGGCCCTGCCTCTCATTTCCCTAGGTCAATCTACATTCTGAGGCCCAGTGGAAGCCCTTATTGCATGGGGTTTTGGGTCTTGTTCTTTCATCCTGTGTTTTCACTCTGTCTCTATGCTAACATTGAGCTTTCAGGTGCCCTACTATACCACACTGAAAGCATTGATGAGTCTCTCTGGGAGTCCCTTGTCAAGAGGGATCCTGTCTTCTCATGTTCTGCATCATAACCTGGGTATAAAAGGCATTTGTGGACACTGTGGCACAGCATTTTATGATCTCCTCTAAAAGAGCATACTTGTTTAGTCCTTGTATAATTCTTCTACAAACCTCATTAGCATTTTCTTTAGCAAGTTGTTTGATCACTATTCCTATAGATGGGTTTTTTCCAATCATTCACGTGACAGCTGTGTGCAGACATCTCGCAAAATCAGCAAAGGGTTCATTTGGACCTTGCTCTATTTTCATGAAGGCTTCCCCTAGACCTTTTCCTGGGAGGGAGCCCCATGCTTTGATAGTAGCAGCAGCAATTTGCTCATATGCTATCAAAGAACAACTAATCTGTACTGAAGTATCTGCATACTGACCTTTAACTACTATTTGGTCAAAGGTGATTTGTATATTAACTCCAGTTTGCCTATTTTGTTGGGCTTGTATTCTACATAGTTCACTATACTCTGAAAGCCACAACAAGTTTTGTCCAGGTTCTAAACATGTCCTTGCTATACATTTCCAATCATTAGGGGTTAAAATTTCATGAGCCAAATTCTCTAATATCATTTTAACATAAGATGATGTAGTCCCATAAAGAGCGCAAGCCTTTTTCATATCTTTGATAATTTCCAGATCAAAAGAAGTATATCTTCTCCTTTGTTGACCTGAAGAATTAAATTCTTCAATCACAGGGTGTGAATTTATTTTTAAATCAGATATATCCTGTCCCTCATTTTTAGCTTTAACTAGTGCCTTTTGTAAGCTTGTCATAGGTTGCTTCATAGGTGGTGCTGATTGTGTCATTGCCCCTCCCCCTCCCCTTTCTCCCTCCACTCATGAAAGGTTAATTGAGGGGGGTAGATTAGGGGTTGGAGAATGCCCTAATGGCTCCTGATGTGAAACACCACACTCCTTAATTTCATCAGAATTGTACTTAACTCCATTCTTGTCTAATTATTCATCCTTTTCACCTACTTTGTCAGTATCCTCCCCCTCCTGCACTTTTTTCCCCCTTATTCTAACACTTATATAATTTCCTAAGCCAATTGTATTAAATTATTTATATATATATATATATATATATATATATATATATATATATATATGTATGTATATATATTTTTTAGGAATTCAATTGGTACAATTATCATTGTAATATTCACTTAATTGCTCTCCTACTTACTTCCTCTCCTCTGGATCTAATTCTTTTTCCTTAGAGAAGCAAGGAGATGTTTATTTTAATATTTTGAAGAGTTCAATGATCTGCCTCTAAGTTACAATTAAACCTTGACTTTTAATGAATTTAACTATGTTTTCGACACATTTTCCTTGAAGTGGAAAAGGCTCCTTTCTAAACATTTGTCCCATTTCAGCTGAAACACTACTTTAGCCCTTAACAAAGTTTCCTTCTTGACTATTTTTGTACTCACCCTAATTTTTGGGTCACAGATATAAGTCCTTAGTCCCATGTTTAGATGCCAAAATGTAATGTTTTCTGGAAGTCTTGAAGCAGCCTTCCTTTTAGCAGATTAATCACCATAAGAATAGCCAAGTGTTAAAGTCCAAAGTCTTTATTTTCTCCTTCACAATCTAGTTTCCTGGCCTGGGGCCTGGGCTACCTTTCCTAGAGCCTTTCAGACCAGCCTTGATCTCAGTGGGGGAAGCGCAGGAGGCCAGCCACCAGGAGCCTGACTGAAGATGGAATCAATCTGTCTCTCCTTGGCTTTGAGAGCTTGAGCTCCCGTCTTCAGTCTGCTTGTCTTCTCTAGCTCTGAGTCCCAGCTTATATGATCTACATTGAGTATAAACCAATCATATCACTAGGAAACTGTTATTCATTGTAAGATTAAATCAATCATACTGAACTTAGAGAACTATTAATCACCATGCTAAACTAGATTACTATTGTATCATCAATTGCACTGACTTAATACTTTGTAAGAATCCTTGTTTCAGAGTTCTGGCCCATAGCAATTTGGCTTCCAATTAGTTTTTAATCTATCTATTATCCATTATTGAATGCAAATTTTATTGTATTTTGATCTGAAAATGATTCATTGATTATTTCTGCTTTTCTGCATTTGGTATGAGCTTTTTATGTCCTAATACACAATTAATTTTGTATGAAACAATGCACTACTCAGAATAAAAACAAAATACTATATTCCTTTCTATTCCCATTAAATTTTCTCCAGAAATCTATCATACCTAAATTTCCAGAATTGTATTCAACTCCTTAACTTTTTTCTTTATTTTTTGGTTAAATTTATCTAGTTATAAGAGGGGCAAGTTGAGAGGGGCACCACTAATATGGTGGTTATATATCCAATAGTATAATTTTATTGTCTATTTTCAGCAGGAACTCATTCAACTTCAAAAATTTAGAGCTTATACCATTTAGTATCTACACATTTAGTACTGATATTACTTGTCTATAGAATCTTTCAACAAAATATGATTTCTTTTCTTATTTCTTTTAGTTAGATTTTTGCTTTTGATTTGTCTGAGATCATGATTGTTATCCATGCTTTCTTTGCTTTAACAGAAGTATAATAGATCCTGCTCTGGCACTTTACTGTACTTTCTATGTGTCTCTCTGTTTCAAATGTGTTTCTTATGAATGATATATTGTAGAATCCTGGTTGTTAATTTATTTTGCTCTCTGCTTCCATTTGTGGATGAGTGCATTCCATTCACATTTATAGTTATGATAACTGTATATTTCTCTCCATGCTATTTCCCTTATTTATCCCTTTCTCTCTCTCACTCCTTTACCTTTACCTCCTCACAACTGTTTTACTTCTAATTATTATCTCTCCCAATGTGCCCTCCCTTTTATCAGTCCCCCCTTCTATCCCCATCCCTTTTTACTTCCTTATATATTGATAGTTTTATGCACAATTGAGTGTGCATGTTATTCCCTCTTTGAGCCAGTTCTGATGAGAATAAAGTTTAAGCTTTGCCCATCTATTGACCATCTTCCAGTCTTTTATGACTTTTTTTAGGTGGGATAATATACTTCATTCTATCTCTCCTCCCTCTTTCTTCTTCCAGTGCAATCTTCTTTCTCACCTTTCCATTTTGTCTTTTGGGGTTTCATCCCACCAAAGTCACCTTATATCCATACTCTCTGTTTATGTACATATTTTTCTGATTGCCCTTACAATGATACATTCCTTAAGGATTGCAAATATTATCTTGCCATTTACAAATATGAAGTTTAATTTTATTGACTTGTGTTTTCTCTTTTTTTCTTTTCTTTTTACCTTTGTTGTTTCCCTTGAGTCTTGTTTTCAGATGTCATATTTTTATGCCATTCTGGTCTTTTAATTAGAAATGCTTGAAAGCTCTCGATTTTGTCAAATATCCACTTTCACACAGATTATATTTAGTTTTCCTGAGTAGTTGATTATTGGTTGTAATCCTAACTCCTTTGCCTTCCTGTGTATCATATTGCAAACTCTCTGCTTCTCTAAATGGAAGCTGCCAAATCATAGTAATCCTGATCACAGCTCCACAATACTGGAATTGTTTCATTTTGGCTGTAGTACTTTCTTTTTGATCTATGAGGTCTGGAATTTGATTATGATATTCCTGGGAGTTTTCATTTTGGTACTTCATTCATGTGGTAAGCAGGGAAATGTTTTAAATGTCTTATAAAATGTTCAGGTTTTTTTTTTTTAATTATTATTATTATGACTTTTGGATAGTCCAATATTTTTTAATAGCTTTTCATTTTCAAAATACATGCACAGATAATTTTCAATATTCACTTTGGCAAAAACCTATGTTCCAGATTTGTTCTCTCCCTTCTTCCACTCTTTCCCCTAGACAGCAAATAATCCAATATATGTAAAATATTTATAATTCTTCTATACATATTTCCACATTTATCATGCTGTTCAAGAAAAATCAGATCAAAATAGGAAAAAAAATGAGAAAGAAAACAAAAAGCAAGCAAACAACCACAAGAAAGATGGAAAATTTATATTATGATTCACATTCAGTCCTGATAGTCCTTTTTCTGGATGCAGATGGCTTTCTCCATCACAAATCTAGTGGAAGTGGCCTTAATCACCTCATTGTTGAAAAGAGCACATCCCTCAAAATTGATCATCACGTAATCTTGTTATTGCTGTGTACAGTGTTCTCTTGATTCTATTCATTTCACTTAGCATCAGTTCATGTAACTCTCTAAAGGCCTTTCTGAAATCATTCTGCTGATTGTTGCTTATAAAACAATAATATTTCATAACATTCAAATACCATAACTTATTCAGTCATTCCCCTATTGTTGAGTATCCACTCAGTTTCCAGTTCTTTGCCACTACAAAAAGGGCTGTTACAAATATTTTTGCACATGTGGGAACTTTTCCTTTTATTTTTTGATCTCTTTGGGATATAGGCCCAGTAGAGACACTGCTAGATCAAAATGCATGCACAGTTTGATAGCTCTTTGGGCCTATCCAAATTGCTCTCTAGAATGTTTGAATCAGTTCACACCTCTACCAATGAAATATTTGTGTCCCACTTTTCCCAAATCCCCTTCAACATTTTTCATTATCTTTTTCTGTCATATTAGCCAATCTGAGATGTGTATAGTGGTACCTTAGAGTTGTCTTAATTTGCATTTCTCTGATTAATAGTGATTTAGAGCATTTTTCCACATGAATAGAAATGATTTTAATTTCTTCATCTGAAAATTGTCTGTTCATGTCCTTTGACCATTTATCAATTGGAGAAAGGCTTGTGTTCTTATAAATTTTAGTCAATTCTCTATATATTTTAGAAATGAGGCCTTTATCAGAACTCTTTAATGTAAAATTTTTCCCAGTTTTCTGCTTCCCTTCTAATCTTGTCAGCACTGGTTTTGTTTGCACAAGAATTTTTTAATTTAATATAATCAAAATTATCCACTTGTGTTTCATACTGCAGTATTCTAATAATTTTTAAATTATCTCTCCTAGGATCTGTTTTCTTGATCAATTAATTTTTCAAAGAGAAATCTCACACTTTTTTTTTACTTTTAAAATTTTATTTTATCATATCTTGATGATTGATGAAGTCATTGGATTCCATTTATTCAACTCTAATTTTTATTCAACTAGTTTCTTCAGTGTGCTTTTGTATTTCTTTTTCTCATTTAGCCTTCTATTTTTTAGGAGTTACTTTTTTTTTTCTTTTGAATTTTTGCATATCTTTTTATATTCTGTTGACTCATGATTCTCTTGCAGTACTCCCCTTTCTTTTCTCAATTTTTCTTCTTCTCTAGTATATTTTTTTAGAAGCATTTAAAAATCTTCCAGGATTTCTTTTTGAACTTGAGACTTATTACATTTTTCTTTGACCATTTACAGGAAGCTATTTTTCTACTAGTGTCCTCTTCTAAGATTGTGCCTTGATTCTCCCTGTCACCACAAGTAATTTTCAAGTTCTTCTGTTGTTGTTGTTGTTTGTTCATTTTCTTCCTGTTTATTTAGTGATTTGGTGTTCTTATGTGAGAATTGGACTCTGGTCCTTCACTGTCCTAAACTTTTTGGGCTGGGGCCCTGGGATTGAGGAATCATTTGCTTGAAGATTAGCTTCCCTTTTGGCTTGTATCAAGGGGTAGGGCTTTCAGTTGTGTTTTCCAGAGTGGGAGTTTTCTCTGTTGGCCTGTCCAAGAGGCAGGGGCTCATTGCTAGGTTGCTAGGAAAACAGCCTCCTGGTTGTCCCTGTGGGAGGGATTTTATTGCTGGTCAGTACCACCTCTTCTAGGACCTGTCAGTTGGTTGCTATGGAAACAGAGCCGCTCTGGGGAAGTTTTCTAAGGGGGAGATCTTCTTGTTGGCCTGCCCTGGGACAGAGCCTCACTATTGGTTAGGAAATGGGTCAAGACCTGGCTATTGGCTTGTGCTGGTGGTGGGAATACTGGGATGGGTCCTTCCTGTGCTGGAAAAACTGCTGGTTTGCCTGGGGGGGGTGGTTTTCAGTAGGCAGGGCCCTCTGATACTTTGCCTCAAGTTTGGACCTCTTCTCACAGGCCCTCTGCTATGATATTAGCGCTACTGCATTCAGATCTTGTTCCTCTTCCATCCCGGTGAGACAGACCTTTCCTCTTGTGCTGACCTGCTGCTTCTCTGCTCCTAGATCAATTCTGAAGCATTTTTCTAGTTGTTTTGGAAGAGAATTTGGGAGAGTTTAAAAGGCTCCCTCATTCCACCATCTTGGCACCAAAAATTCCAGCTCATTATGTACATTAAAATACCCTAATGTAAGATGAAGGGATTGGAAAAGAACTCCACTGAGAAAGGAGGCAGAGTACCAGAAGATGATAAATAATTGCCAGGAAGATCTTAGTTGGGTTATATCCCTGAAAAGTGTGACCTTCAAAGAAGGGGAGGTAGCTCAGGGATCACAGAAACATGGGAGAGGCTCTGGGAGTGGCAAGAGAGATCTAGGAGTATGTCAACCTCTCCCTGACCAGCTTAGGGGGATCAGGCAAGGCAAGAAAAAAAGTTTATCCTTATAAATTTTGCCAAGCTCCTCATTGCCCATTAACTGGAATCCAAACCCCTTAATTTATTACTGAAATTAAATCAGCTTTGTGATTTTTTCAAGTCTGTTCTTATGCCTGATATAATCTGTTCCTATATCCTTATTATTTTAAATCCCAGTCATCTTTTAAAGCTCAGCTCAAATGTAACCTCTTCCAAGTAGTCCTTTATTCTCTAAGACAGAAGTTCTCTCTTCTTTCTATGAACTTTCATAACACTTTCTCTGGCCTTTAATTCATATTGCTTTTTAGAGATAAGCATCTAATGGGCAATAAAGAAATATAAAAACTAAAATCTCTCCAGAGGAAATTTATAGAAACTTGAATATCAGGGGAATGCATTTTAAATTTGATGAAGATAAATTTAGAATTTATATCCCAAAATAGATGAGTACATTTCTGTGTAAAAAGCAAGTTATTCATTTATCCATGCTTATTTCCCTTAAACAAGCATTAAGGGGAAAAAAATTGCAAACCTTTGCACTTTGGATCCATTTATCCATAGTACACATGAGATCATCAGGAAATAAAATTGACTTTTTAGAAAGAAACTTAGTTCCTCATTTTTCTCTAAAGAGAAAAAAAATGGGGCTTGGATAGTGTAAACATCTCTTTTTCAAAATAGTTATGAGTTCACTATAGCAACAGAGAACTAAAGAATATTCTCCCCCAAAACAAATAGACACTTTTCATCAGGGAATATGAAAAAGGAGAGATTAATGTTGACTGAACTTGACCCTTCCTTAAAATAAGCTCTCAGATTTGGCTGAAGTATGTAAATACTTAAGGAGTAAAAAAAAAGTTTCATTAAAAAATTATGCAGTGAATATGTCATCATGTCATCACATCCCTAAGAACAGGCTATGAGTTACTATCAGGTGATTTGCTATTATGTAGGATCTGAAGAGCTTTTCTTTGGAGCTGAACCAATAAATGAATTAAGCTCTCTCATATCGCCTTCCTGTTTGTGTACATTGAGAGTTCGAATTTTTCTTATACATTCTTACATAGCTGATAGTTTGTATAGTAGATAGAATATTAAAACTTAAATTCACGTCCTGAATTCAGACTTATTAGCTATGATTGATTGAGCAAGTCCCATAATCTTTGTCTCAATTTCCTTATCTGTTAGATGGAGAATGATAATAGGGTTGTTGTGAGGATGAAATGAGATAATATTTGTAAACAGCTTTGTAAATATTAAAACATGTAAATCTTTTGATGTACTTGGAATGTAATTGTAAAAAGTAAACATTAAAAATTAAACAAATGTTAGTTATTGTTATATTAACATGACACTTTAATAAAAATAAAGGAATGATAAGAAATTTGTGAAAGCAATCAGAATGGTATTCTGTCATAAAAACTGAGAAAGTATGACAGAAAAATTCATATTAATAGTGTCAAAAATTTCAGAAAGTCCAAGAAAGATATAAACTTAGAAAACACCATGCAATTCAGTAATTAAGATACTGATAAATTTGGAAAGGTGCAATTTTAGATATGGTGTTGGAAGTAAAATTACAAAGGATTATGAAGTGGTAGGTAAAGAAGTAGAAATAAATCTAGATGGTTTTGAAAAAAAGAAGTAATAGCAGATGGTGAGCTAAGGGTTTTACTTTTTTAATATATGTAAATACATTAATCTAGGGGCAGCTAGATGCCACCGTGGATAGAGTACCAGCCCTGAAGTCAAAAGGACCTGAGTTCAAATCTGATCTCAGATAGTTAACACTTCCTAGCTGTGTGACCTTGGGCAGGTCACTTAACCGCAATTACCTCAATAACAGATAGAAAGATAGATAGATATACATTAATGTGTGCATAAGAACAAATCAAAGATGAGGGAGAAGGTGGTATTCTTTTTAAAGGCAAATTCCCATACAATAGAATGGAATTAAGGGTACAAATGTGGTCATAGAGAATCAGGCATTACTGAAAATCAACACAAAAACTGATACTCTCAGACTCTGCTATTGGCATATCTCAGTAATCTCTTTTACTTTCTCTTCTTCCTTCAATTCAGTACTTGTTGGTAGGCTTACTCTTCATTCCAATCCCTACCTTCATACTTAGAGGTTTGAATATTGTAGAATTATATACTTAGGTTGATTACTTCAGACACCCTAACTTTCTTATTCTTCCATCTCTTCAATATCCATGAGTTGTAACTTTAGTTTACCTTATCTACACCAAGAATGGATATTATATATTAATACATAGATATGTGTGTAAATAAATAAATATATATGTGTGTGTATATGTACACACACACACACACACATATACATATATATGTATATATGTATATATATATATATATATTATATATATATATATATATATATATATATATATATATACACATACACACATACATATCAGAAATAATGATTTTTTCTCCCTGATCCAGAATTTTGAACTACTTCTCTTCTCTCTGAAAATAACTTCCTATCCTATCTTGACTTCATCATTTCTCCTAAACCTATTCTTCATCTTCATTTCATCATTCAAAAAACCTATAACTCTTTGCTCTTTTCCTTTATCACCCATATTCTGACCCCATTTTTCCTTTTTTCTACAAATTGCACAAATATTTAATGATATCTGTTGAATATTATATTCTTTATTCCTTTATCATCAAGATATTTAGGTCTTGTCAATATATTGCCACTAGGTAAGCCACACCACTTGCTTCTTCTGTTCCCAGAAATGTAATTAAGAATTCCTTGGCTTGGGGAAAGGTGGAGAAAATTAAAGGGAACAAAACTTGTCTTTGGAGTCCCATCATCTCTTCTTCATTACCCTCCCTTTTTCAGAGGAAGACTCTTGGATATTAACAGCCCTCTTTCTCAATTTTAAAATGAGAGATTTGAATTGGATCATTTCTAAAGCTATCTCAATTGTAAATCTATCATTTAAAACCCACTGACCCAACCTTCTCCTCTCACTGACTCAGACTTTTCCTTCTTCCTTCCTGGATTGGCTGAATTAGGATTTAGAAGACTTACATTCTTAGTTAAGAAGACATACATTCTAGTGATGCTTTCACATTTTATTATCTTTGGCAAGTTACTAAGTCTCTTTGTCTTTTATTTTTCTCTTTGTTCATGATTCAAGTTAACATTCAATTATTTCTTTTGAATGGACCCAATTTCATAGTTTTCATTGAAAACTAAAAAAGGAAAAGAAAACAATAAGCTTCTAGAGTAGCAGCTTCTCCTTGTTTTCTTTGAACCTTGGCAAGACATACCGGCTCTTTATTCATCTGTGCTCCAAATAGAACTAGAAACAAACCACAGACATTTGGCTTATTCTCCCAATCCTCCTCCATTTGTTTGTGTTCCAGGCCCTGGGCAGAACTCATTGTGATTTGAATCGCCCTCTGTTTTATGTACCATGATATAGTAAAAATGAAATGTAAACATTGCAAATAATCTGTTGGATTTTAATATGTAGGATTTATAGCTAATTCAACTAAACTGGATCAAAGACTTGAATTTTCATTCAAGGTCATTCATTAGTTAGAAGAACTCCTTTTTTTTCCAGGTTGAAGAAAGGAATTTAATTCTTCAGCCAGAATGAGGCTTATGTCTCAAATTAATATTTCCATAGATCTATATATTCATGGGCTTATCAGTGGGAAGACTGTCTCTACCAGAAAAGATTAGAGTGCATAGTCGGAATGATGTGATATAATATCAATAATATATTAACATAACATAACAAAACATGAGACATGGAAGTATATGGCATATGATGATATTCATCACAATAGGCTGTTGTGATGTTGACATGTTTACATACAGCAATATACAGCAACATAATGATGTGCTTTGACATGATATGACCCATGATTGCATATGGCATAGAATGCCATATGACAGCACACAGTGACATGTGGTATTGCAGGTGGCAGCATACAGCTTAACATATGGCAACACATTGTATTATCTACAAAAACATGTGGTAATATGTGATGTCATGCTGTATAACAGGTCATGGAATATGACAGTTTACCTGACCAAACAAAATATAGCCAATAATGACATCAGAGTACAGGGTATTAGCAAAAGTATTGCACATGGAGTCATAATGATGTGATGCCATACAAATAAAAATATAACATATTATGACATGGTATGACATACAAATAATGTGACATTTAATGACATAAGATATATGTCACATGATATAAGGTGAGGGAAACTAGGACTCATAGAGCTCAAATGGCTTCCCCATAATTACATAGGAAGTGCCCGGTATCATATTCAATGTGTTGTAGTACAAAAAAGGCCTAGAATGGGAAGTCAAAAAAACAAGGTTGTTAGAATTATAATTAGCAGATTTTATACCTGGGAAAAGAACTACTAAATGTTCTTTGGGACAAATAAAAATTCCTTTTGGGGAAAGAGAAAACTATAGAAAGGGACCTTAGATCTCAAAGCCTAAGGCATATGAAGAGAGTTCTGACACAAGGCTCCATAGGGGCATAAGTGTGTGTGTGTGTGTGGGGGGGGGTGGTGCATGTAATAGAGAGAGAGAGAGACAGATGGACAGACACAGAGAAAGAAAGATGTAAAGGCAATTTTAAGAGTCTAAAGCTGGAGGGGCCACAATATGAAAAGAAAACAGAACAGATCAAAATTTAAGAATATTACTTTGGGAACTTTTGGATGACAGAGATAATTTGGAGGATAATTAGAAAAGGAAGATTTTTGAAGAATCAAGACTAATAACAAGGCTATTTCAACAATTTAAAGGAGAGGTGATCAGGGTCTGAATTATTGTAAGGAGGGTCATATGAATGGAAAAAAGGGAACAATTGAGAGATATATAAATACTAAAATTTGTCAGTTGATTAGATATGGAGGTGCTAGAGAGTGAAATTAAGATTGACTTCAACATTAGGTTGTGAATCTTGTTGATTGGAAGACTGCTGTTAACGCTTTGACAGAAAGGAAAATTAAGAATATTAAGTTGTCTTGGGGGAAAAATAGCGACACCTAATTTGGACTTATTGAATTCAAGATGCCTAGAAATTTATATGAAGTAGCTAGGTGGTGCAGTGGATAGAGTGCTGAGCCTACAGTCAGGAAAATTCATCTTCCTCATTTCAAATACAGTGTCATATTAGCTGTGTTACAATCCAGGGTTGTAAAGTCTGGGCTAGCTCTTTGGAGGACCACGGGATCAGCCCTAGTCACTGGTCTTAGTGGGGGAGTGAAGTAGGCAGGAGGGTCTTGTGGCTAGTCAAAGATGGAGTCTGAAATCTGGCGTCTTCTCTTGTGTCTGTGTCTGAGAGCTGTAGTCAAGAGCTGTGGTCGAGAGCTGTGACTTTAGAGAGAGTTCTGTCTCTGAGACTCCCTTTAAATACCCCAGTACAATTACCTCACACTGAGCATACACAACCACACTGAGCATGTGCAACTGTAGAACATTACATCACTATATTACCCTAAGTATATGTTAATTAGATTGATTACATCATTACATTACATTAAATATGTGCTTAGCGAACCATTATCTCACATTGAGTAGGTGTTTAACTATAAATACCCTGCTATCCTAGATTTAAGTACACCTTTTCTTTGTTCCTGCCCTCTACACAGGATCACAACACTGAGCAAGTCACTTAACCCTGTTTGCTTCAATTACTCAATTGTAAAATAAACTGGAGAAGGAAAGCAAACCAATGCAGTATTTTTGCCAAGGAAACCCCAAATGGGATCATGAAGAGTCAGTCATGGCTGAAATAACTGAACAGCACCCACATTGGGAATCAGGTTGGACATATTCAAAAGGCATTTGACAATCTGAGATTGGAGTTCTGGGGAGAAACTAAGATTGAATAGGGTTGGATTTATAAGGCATCAGTACAAATATGATAATTCAAAATGTGGTAGCTGAGGAAATTGCAAAGAGAGCACATGGAAGAAAAGAAGGTCCAGTACAGAGGTTTGAGGTACATCAGAATTTTATACAGATGACAGATCCAGTAAAAGAGGCTGAAAAGAAGTGACCAAAAAGTAAGAAGAAGCAAGAGAAAACAACATTACTAATATCCAGAGAGAAGGCAGCAGTCAGGAGGATGGGATGTCAATGATGCTAAAGATGATGATTGAGAATGGATCAATGGATCTGGTAACAGATCTTGGTCACTTTGGAGATAGAAATTACCATTGAGTGATGAAGGTCAGAAGCCAGATTAAAGGAGATGAAAATAGTGAGAAATGAGAAACAATGATTGAATATATTTGTTTCCAGGAGTTTGGTTGTGAAAGATCTATACAATAATAGCTTGAAAGTATGACACTGCCAAGAGATTAATTAATTAAGTAAGTAACATGTGGGGTAGAGCTAGGAATGTTTATAGGTGTCAAGGAAAAGGTTGAGGATGAGAGAAAAGGAGAGTGTGATGACTGCAGAGCAATATGTTGGCAGGGATGGAATCAAAGACAAATGCAGAAAGGGTTAGGTTTGGCAGAGAAAAGAACTATATAATCAGAGATTAGAGTAAATAAAGAAACAGTGATGGGTGATGTCAAGAGGTTTTGAAATATGAAATAAAGGAAAATAGGGAGCTTATAGTGAATGGCTTCTCTTTTATCAGTAAACTATGAGATGAGATCTTCTACTGAAACATAAAGGATGGCTAGAGGAGAAATGATAAAATTTGGGTATATCTTGTGGAAAATGTCATAGAGATTCAAATGCCAAACAATAAAACCATTGCCCTATAGCTATGAGGGCCTAGGTAAGGTGAGACACAATCTGTAGTGGATCTATTCATTCAGCTGGGTGACATCCTCCAGCATCATCTAACAGCACATGAATTTCAGTAGACGAGGCTGATAATAGAGGTTATCAGAGTTGGAGTTTCACAGGCATGCGTAATGATTGGGCACAGGGCTGAAAGATTACAGAATAGAGGACAGTTAAATGCATTAACTAGAGAATCAAGACTAGGAAGGCAGAAAAAAAAGAAGAAAATGAGTGATGTCTTGTGAGATTACTGAGGCAAGAAAAGTTTGAAGGTAATGGTAAAGAGAAAGAATCGTTTTAGGAAGAATGAGCATAGGGAGATATAGAATAATATGATGTTTGGGGTTGATAGAGGAAGTTTAGAAGATCATGGACTCATACAATCATAGATATAGAGCTAAAAGAAGGGTCAGAGATTATCTAATTTATTACTGTTATTGTCCAAATATGGAAATTGAGGCTTTGAGAAGTGAAAGGACTCACAATCTCTATCACCATAGAAGTAATAAGTTTCAGAGGCAGAATTTGAAGTCAACTACTTCAACTCAAGACCCAGAACTCTTGCCATCTTTCTTTCCATTCTTGTTCATGGAAATATGGCATCATGAAGAACTGACTTCAAATCTAGTCTTAGTTACTAGTTATGTGACCCTGGAAAAGGCATTCAATTATTGTTTACCTCACTTTCCTCAACTGTAAAATAGGGATAATAATAACACTTACACTACTTTTGTTGTTCTGAGGACCATATTTAAGATGCACATGGGTTCTATGAGTTTTATAGTTGATTGTTGTTTGTAGTAGGGATAAAAATGATTTTTGGCTCGTTAGTGGCCCAATCGCTGCTTTTTCTTTTTTCTTCTGATTTTTTCTCCTTTTCCCTCTTACTCTCTTCTTCCTCTTTCTTCCTTTTCTATTTTCTTTCCCCATCCCCTTAGTAAATATTTGTTAAACTCAATTGAATACTGAAAAAGATAAGAAAGCTCCAAAGCACTTGGAGGTTGGCACCACTCAGTGTCCTTGATGCTCCTGAGTTCTCTGATCAGTGAAGGACACAGCTGGGAATGGCATCTTGGAAATATGGGAAAGAAGTCAGAAAAAGGTCATGATTAAGAAGGTATTTGACATCATGCAGGTGGTAACATTGAACTTATAGCACTGAACTCAGAAGTACTGGATTTTTAGAGAACTCTATCTAAACTACTTGCAGCCTTTCTCAAATAGGCTAAACTTTCATGAGCTTCTTTTCTTTTTCTTTAAAGTGAAAGTCCTGAACTAAATGACCTCTGGTATTTCTTCCAACTCTACATCTCTGATCCTAATTACTTGTCTAGGCATTGCAAACATAAAGATGGAGGAAGGGCCTTCCCAAAAGGTGGAAAGGGTTGGTCTTCCTACCTAACGCCATCTTGACAGTGCCTTCCACTGAATCAGCAAGAATTTAATTTCCTTTGAACTTCATTTTTGTTTCATTTGAAAGGAAGCCAAATCTTTAGTTTACAAATGTTCCAGATATATATTAGAGGTGGGGATGGCAGTAATTGGGCTATTTCACTTATAGACTGAAAAAACTCAAACTTTCTATTAAAATAAGATGGATAACAGCATCATATCATAACTTTCTTCTGCCTCCCTTCTCATATCTCTAGGCTGTCATATCCACCTGCTTCCTACATTGATCAGAGGTCTAGAAGCACTAAGGGTAGTTCTTTTTGGAGAACAGAAATCTCTGTAAAAATGCGGATTTCTGATCCTCTTTGGCTTTTTGAGTTTTGATTGGCCTGCACATTAACCATAGGGAATCCCTGCAGAGATTGCAAAGCCAGAACTTGGGAATCTGAAGGGTTGAATAAAGAATTGGTGTGTTATGAATCATACAAAATGGTATGCACAATGGTATGACCAGAATACTGTAAATAGCACTTTTTTTTTTTTTTTTGGCTTAAAGGGAAAAAAAAACACACAGAAGCACATAAGGGCAAAATAATGTCAATTGCTGGTGAGGAAACAGGACTATTTGGTAATCTTTGCATCTATTGATGTAAAAGACAGAGTGACTGCCAAACCCTGAAAGTGCAGGCATATTTTAATTGGTAGGTACAGTTTTAAGATAAATCACTTTATCATGTGTGAGTTCTACTGCATTCTTGGAAGAAATATTGTTGAGTTCTGCCCAGCTTGTGTTGTGAGAAGTTTTGGCATCTCACTTCGTAATTATTGTCTTATGGCATCTGTCCATGAATATCACAGTGATACTGTCTCACAGACTAGCAATTGTTTAAAAAGGAGGAAAGAATAATATAAGTGATCATTCCTCATTTTCTTTCCTTCTTTCTTTCTTTCTTTTTCTGTTTGTTTATAACCCTAAGGGAAGTAAACAATGAGGACAGAATCATGAATGCAAAGCATGTAGGACATTGCATGACTCTGCCAAGCAGCCAATGATCTGGTAAAATGGAGAAAAAAAGAATATAATAATAAATAACTTGTATTATTTTCAGAGTTTACAAAGTCCTTCCCATTTGAATTTCAAGGCTACCATTTAAGATTATCTCAATTTGGAGGTAATAAAACTGGGCTTCAGAGTATTCATATGGCTAACAAGTATTAGAGGTAACATTTGCATTCAGATCTTTCATAATTCCAAATTCAAGTGCTATATCCACGATAGCATGATGCCTCTCAGAAGTAATACTTTTAATCAACTCTAATGAAACGTTTTCCTCAAAATATTTCAGAGAGTCAAAAAATGGAAGAATGACTCTCTTCTTAATAAAGAAAATGAGCCCCAGAGAATTTAAACAGCTTTGATGATGGAAACAGTAGAACTATGTTTTGTATTTCTATTTTAAATTAATTTTTCCAGTCAATGCAAATTCCTATGTAGATGTAATCCACAAAAGTTATTAAACTGTGTATACCCTTTGGTCTGAAATTATTGAATGGTAATTTCCACCAGCAGTAGGCAAGGACAAATGTCTCTGGCCCAGCCACAGTTCTAACCATATTGTACACACTGAATATTATAGTATTGTACCTTATCTGCCACATCATATAAATCTGATTATAAGTTTCTTGGAAGTGTTATCATCAATTTGTGCCTCCACTTTCTCTCTACTGAATGGGAATAATGATGCTAATTTGATAAATTATACAGAAATGGAAAGTTTCCTCTACATATGCAGAGAATTATCACAACCATATTCCTATGAAATTTTTTGATTGTGATGCCAGGAACATCCTTGGAGAGGGAAAAAAGAAAGTATTTTCCAATTGTCAGGTACACAGTGATATAAGCATTTTAAAGTAAATTTTGCATATGCTTCAAAGGGAAGAAGGGCTCTTACCTAGGACTTTAGGGCCAGTATGGTAAAAGGGGGTTATCTTTGCAGAAAATCCATGTTGTGACTTAGTAGCTAAAGCACTAGACCGGGAATTAGGAACACCTATACTTGAATCCTGTCTTGGACACCCTGGGCATACTACACTGTAGAGAAAAGTCTAGACCAGCTTGGTTTCATATCCAATATTTGCTCCTTGCTACCTGCATGACTGTGGCCAAGATTCCCTGGGACTCATCTCTAAAATGATGACAATGGAATAGATTGTCTTTCATGTTCCTTCCAGCTTTAATCCTATTTCTAAGATTATCTTTTTGAGCATCCATTTCCTCTCCTCTTAAATGGAGATAGTAATGCTCTGCTTTACATTGTGACTATTAAGATTAAATGGAATGATTAATGCAAAGTGATTTGCAAGCCTTTGATCCCATAAATGCCAGTTATTTTTTTTTTTTATTAATTTCATCTCTGATACTTAGCTGATGTGTGACCATTGTTCCCCTGGTAACCATAGATCTTTGATGCCTCAGTTTTTTCAACCATAAAATGGGAGCTCTATAATAGTTGGACTGCCTGTCTCACAAGGTAGCAATGAAGAAAGTACTTTGTAGCCTTTCAATTTTCTACTATTCTCATATGAGTTTTTATCATAAAACATAAATTGCCCTTGTGAAAACAGAAAAAAAAATAGAATTGTTTCTTATCCCCATTCTTTAGTACTTCACCTTATAAGTGAACTGTTATATATGTTATATTTCCTTTCCCTTGGGAACCTGGAGTTCTTTGTTTACTGATAATTTACTTTGATTATTTTCTCAATAAAACCACCTCAGGAGTATTTTTGATGGTGATGATGGGTGAAGCAATTAAAATAGCTTGTGTTATTAGTTCTCTGTTCAGATACAATGATATACAATGATTATCCATAAGATAAGTGAGCCACACTAACATGCAAAATGTATGTTTGTGTCTATATTTATGTGTGTGTGTATAATTTAATATACTATAAACACTTACTTTCCAGCTAAAGTTATTTCAACTCATCCTTCATAAAGCTACTATTGTGGTCTATTTTCAGTCAACCAGTATTAATGGAGGAAATTGAAAAATGGTTTAGGACAATAAGATAGGAAGCTGTAGGTTTCTACTATATGACTTTATAATCAATTTCTTTTTTCTGTACTCAGTATCTTACAGAACAAATAACAAATGATTCTTGGATCATCAGCATAACAACAACAACAACAAAAAAAAAACCTACACCACTATCAAAATTCTTTTCATTGCTGATTTTCACAGAGCAACTTAAGTTACTTTATTCAGACATGAATTTCATAGGTAGCAGATGGACCTAGTGAGAGACTCATCTACATACCAGTAGCTCTCCTATTTGATGGAATGTAACTCATGGAGAAAAAGGAAAATAAAACACATTTGTGGAGACAGAATTTGAGAAGGGTGAAATTCAATATGTTAGGTCTCCCTTAAAAGGAAAAGGTCATTATGCTTTATAAATCCCTTTCACTCCTAAAGGAGAAAGGAAATACCCAAAGAGAAAAAAAAATCCCAATTTTTGAACAATAGCATGCATGAGAGTCAGTTTGGTATGACACAAGACAATGAGAGATTAGAGTCTAATTTGACTTTTGCCAAATACTAGTCATGTGGCTCTTTTTAGGTCTTTCAATGTCCATAGACAGCTCTCTAAGACACTTAAATGACACAGAAGGGCTTTATTTACATTATCAGAGCAAGTTCCCCATGCAGATGAAAATCCAGACCCATACAAAAACAGAAATAGTTCTTGACTGATGGTAGCAGAGGAATGGAGGTTGTGGGAGGAGATGTGATAGATTCAAGTATGGGGACAGTATCATAAAGAGCTTTCAATTCATGCTCCAAGAAGGCAGCCCATCTCTAACTGAAAAAGAAATGAATTGCAATTCCTTAGGTATCTCTATCAAAGTCTGAGAAGAATAGGCCCTAGTAGCTAGCTAGTAGGTGCTTCCATCTCCAGAAGTCTTCAAAGTCTTTAAGACAAGGCTGGATGACAAATTGTTAGATAGTTTTAGAGGGCTTTTCTGTTCAGCTACAAGTTGAATTAGATGATGTGGATTTTCATTATAGCTCTGAGAAGCTATAATTCAATAAAACCTCTCTTAATGCCAATGTGATCACTGCATTGAAGAAGAAAGAGCACTCAGTTTTGAGCTAGACATGAGCTATTTACTACTTGTAGATTCTGAGGAAATTAGATTAGTATAGTAAACAGAACTATCTCTGAAGTAAGAGGATCTGCTTTAGTAAGCATTCTTTTAATGCTTACTAGAACATCTAGGTAGAACAGTGAATAGATTACCAGTTTGGAAGTCAAGAAAATTCATCTTTGTGAGTTCAAATCTGGTCCCAGAGTGTGGGAGTCACAATTCTTTTTGCCATACTTTCCTAATTTATAAAATGAGCTAAAGAAAGAAAGGGGAAACCATTCCAATATCTTTGTTAAAAAAAAAAAATTAAGATCACAGTCAGACAGGACTGAACAACAAATGCTTTCTACATGTCTGACCTTGGGCAGATTCACTTTTTCTTCCTATATCTCACTTTTCTCAGTTGTAAAATGCATTCACCCAATATATTTACCATCGATCGTAACATATTTTTTAAATCTATAGAAATCTATATTACACTTTCTTCCATGCAACCACACTGCTCAGACAAATGTACATACAATTTTCCATTAGATTGGAGGCAAGTAATGGTCTCAGTTCCACTTTAGGATATTAATTATGATACATATACTTTGATGCTCAGATGTATACAGGGTCTTATCAAAGTTGGGATTCCTTCCATCAGGATAGATCAACACGGCTCTGCTTTGTGTTTTTTCTAAAAAGGCTAAATAGAAGATCTACCCATTGTGCTCAGGGGCATCCTCTGCTCCCTTTAACTTTTTACAAACACCAATGCATTTGACTAGCCATCTGTTACCCCATATTTACTGCATGTCCAACCTATCTTCTTGTCCTTCCTTGTTCTTTGTCATTGAACATAAGTGTAATCATTATTGGCACTACAAATACTCTGTTTATAGTCACTGTAAAACTTTCCATTGACCTTTGTTCAGTCTAAAATTTTTATTCTTCTGAGATTTGTGACCCATAATTTGCAAACACATAGCTTTGCCCATGAGAATAGTATTTTAAAAAGATGGCACTGTGTGTGTATGTGTGTGTGTGTGTGTGTCTGTCTGTCTGTCTCTGTATCTCTGTCTCCCTCTCTGTCTCTCTCTGTCTTTCTCCCTTTGTATTTTTGTCTCTCTCTGTCTCTCTGCCTTTTTCTGTCTCTGTCAGGGTGTGTTTGTGTCTGTCTATCTCTCTGACTCTCTCTGTTTCTCTCTTAAAGAAGTAGGACAGGTGTGATTGAAAACAATTTCACAGCTACTTCAGTATTATCCAGCTATGTCTAAGAGTGTAGTGGTAGAGAGATAGTCCAGAAGAACTGATTTTGAATACTGCTTTCAAGCTTTATTTGCTGTGTAATGTGGAGAAGTCATTTCTTCCCTCTTAGCCTCTGTTCCTCATTTGAAAATAGTGATAATGGTAACATCCACTTCCCAAGATTATTGTGAGCATCAAATGAAATAAGATTTGCAAAACACTTAGAACAGCATCTGGTACATAGCTGATACTGAATAAATGTTTGATTCCTTCCTTTCTCTCTCTTTTTCTTTCCTTCTTTTTTTCATGTATATCTAAGGCTAAGGCAGAGAACAGTAGAACTATCAGCTCTATCTTACAGACATTTGACCTCTCTTAATGCAATCTGAGATCACATTGGCTCTCTGTGTGTATCTGTGTATGTATATGTGTGTGTTTCTGTGTGTGCATGTGTCTATGTGAGGAAGGAGAGAGAATGAAAGAGACAGAGAGATAGAGACAGAGAAAGAGAGACAGAGACAGAGAGAGAAACAGAGACAGAGAGAAACACTGAGAGAGACAGAGAGAGACCCACACAGAGAGACACAGAGAGACAGAGAGACAGAGACAGAGAAAGAGAGAAACAGAGACAGAGAAAGAGACACACACACCCAGAGACACAGAGAGAGAGAGAGACAGAAAGAGACAGAGAAAGAGAGAGACAGAGAGACAGAGAGAGAGAGAGACAGAGACAGAGAGAGACAGAGAGAAAAAGAGACAGACATAAAGAGAGAGACAGAGAGAGAAAAAGAGAGAGAAAGAGACAGAGAGAGAGAGAGAGAGAGAGATGGTGGGACAGATAGAGAAGGAGAGAGAGAGTCAGGAAGAGAGATAAGGAAGGAGGAATGGAAGGAGAGAGAGGGAAAGAGACTATTTCATACTACTGATTCATATCAAGCTTTCATGAAATCCATTAAAACCTTCATATATTTGTCAAACAATCTGCCATACAACTACAACTCCTTCATTTGGCCTAGAAGTATTTGATTTTTGAAGCCTCAGTGTAAGACTACCAGATTGAAAAAAGAAAGCGATGAGATTAATCTAACATGTCATGATCTTAATAAGTCATTATTGATATCTATTATATTTACAACATGTAAATCTCCCTTATCCAGGAAAGTGCTGGAGTCAGATCAAGCCAGATTAGAAAAGTCAATTGTTAAATTTTCTATTTGAGTTGACCTCTCAGAAATAAGGGCACAAATCAAGGCTATGTTTGTTGATTGTCAGATTTCAGAGTAATGATGGAAATAGTTTAAATTGAGAGTAAAATAAAAAGTATGTACTGCTTTAATAAAACATTTATCAGCATATCACTGCCTATATCCTTTCTCTTTGCTTGTCCTAATGGGCCATACCATATAGCAAAAATTTTTTAAAAAGAAGAAAAATAGGAAGAGAAAAAATAATCAGAAAAATATATAATTATATGAAAAAATATATTTTTTAATATATGTGTATTCCAGAGCTGTGGACCTTCTCTTTCTGCATATATCTTCTTTGGTGCCATTCTTGTTCTTTATAATTTCTCAACATTCATTAAAAAAAAAAGTTTCAATAGCATTTTATTTCCCAAATACATATAAAAGTAGTTTTCAATATTTGTTTTGGTAAGACTTATGTTCCAAAATTTTCTTTCTCCTTCTTTTACCTCCTTCCTCCTGACGACAGCAAGAAATCTGATATAGGTTAAATATGTGCAGTTCTTTTGAACATATTTCCATATTTGTCATGTTGTGCAAGAAAAATCAGATCAAAAGAAAAAAAGCCATGAGAAAGGAAAAACAAACAAACAAAATGCAAAAATATTATGCTTCAATCCATATTTAGTCTTCATAATTCTCTCTCTAGATGTAGTTGGTATTTGCCATCCCAGACCTATTGGAATTGCCAGCATTATTGAGAAGAGTCAGTTCCAACACAGTTGATCATCATATAATCCTTCAACATGTATTTTGTTTTTTGTCTGTTTCCATATTTCCTTTGTCATCATTATGTATATTATTTTGTTGACTTTGCTTGCTTCACTTTGCTTCACTTCATGTGTCTTTTCATATTTCTGTGTATTTATTATATTTGTCATTTCTTACTGCACAGTAAGATTCCAAAACATTTATGTAATAGAACTTGTCTGGCCATTCCCTAGATGTTATAGATGCTCTGTTCTTAATATTCCTTGTTGACTTTTCATATTTCCTTATTCTTTTTCTAGATGTTTACTAACCATCCTTTTAGTGTTCTAGCTTTCTCCTCTCCCCCCAGAAATCTAAACCAAATTTAGTAGACTCTAGTTTGTACATTGCCTTCCCTCTCTTACCTCCCCCACCCAAAGATCAATATGTCATTTGTCTTGATCCAATACTTCAATTCCTTTCATGTCATATTTGCATTGGTTCTGTTATGTATTTGATCTTCATATTTTCCCTAACAGAATTTGGAAAACAAGCAGGTAATTTTTTTGTTATCTTCATCATTTTTTCTCCACCTTCAATGCATTCTAAGCTTTAAAAAACCTAACACTATTCCAACAGGCACTTTTTTTTTTTTTTTTTTTTTTTTTGGTATTCCTGCTCTGTTATTTTCTCTTGTATTTTTCCACTTCTCTTTCAAAGTTTTAAATTACTGGGTGAATTCCATATATCCTTATATTAGTCTTTTTAGACAACATTCCTTTTTCTTCCTCATTGAAATAGTTCCTCTTTCAGTCTACTTGTATGTTTGACAGCTTCTTATTCCTCTTGTACTGAGAGTTTCTGTGCCATGGGATCTGTCTATTCTTTTTTTTTTTTTTGAACCTTTGAAATCTGTTCTTCCCAAATTTATGGTATATGCTAAATTATACAGATGAAGTTTCCTGTCCTCCACCACAAATTCTGCCTAACTCTTCCAAAAGTCCCATCATTTCCACTTCAACAGATAAGTCTTCTTCAATGAGAACTGGGTCCATAGTGAGTTTCCCTCATTATTTCTTATATGCTTTGAAGGATAAAAATTATCATTAATGCAAACAAAGAAATTATCAGTTGCTGGACTTTTAGCAAAGAAATAATTCCTTAAAATGTCCAGGTAATTGAAGTTCCCCACAATTATTATATCTTGCATCGGATAATAGATAATAGTGATCTGTTTTCTTAACTTTTCATTTATTTCTTCTTTCTGTCTGGGTGATATGTAGTATATAACAAAAAAAAAATCTTATCTAATTTCTTTCTCCATTGATCCTAATTGAAATCTAGTTTCCAAATTGATTCTTCTTATTTGTTTGTTTATTACCTCAAAATGCTATTTGGTCTTAACTGGAGCTAATTAAAAATTTGTCAGTGTAGTCCTGGATTACATTTTCACTGAGTTCTTCAAATGGCTGATTAATTTTTCAGCTTCTATGCTGAGTCAAACAACATCTATTTATAAATCACTCATTTAAACTAAAATTGGGCTTTAAATTTCCAGATATCAATTTATTTTCATTTAATGTTTATAAATTCTCCCAGTGGATATGGTGTGATAATTAATGTATTATGAGACTTATAATTTGAAAAACAGGGGTTTTATCAATGCCTTATATGTTATTCTGCTTCTTGGGTTGTATATTATTACAGCACGTTGTCCTTTCTCTAATTATATGGTCAAGGTAGTCAATTGCTATTTAGGGAAAGTGACCCATTACTAGTATCTATCCATTTTTATTACTTATGGCTCTCATGTTCCAAGTAACAAAGAGAGGAACTGATTTCCTGTATTTCCTGGAACTAATAAAGGACTGGTTGGTACAAAGATAAAGTTCAATTAAAATGTCATTTCATGGCTTTTTATGAAAGAAAACAAGTCAGCTTGTGAATATCTTTCTTCTTGTTGAGAGTAATAGCATTTAGCATAAAAAAAATAATAATAATGGCAAAGAAGTTCAGAGGGCATGTGAGCATGAATATCACATTAAGATGCTAAATAGTCATTTCCAGTAAAGATTAGTTCCTGTAAGGGAAAACACAAAGAAAGATCTCTATGATCCAATATGGGACCCAATTCCCTGAGGTAGTTTAGTAATTATCCACTTGTGCTCATTCAAAATTATTTCTTCAGCTCTTATACATAAGATTACTGACCAGGTAGGAATTTGAAGGAGATTCAAGGAAGGAGTTATACACAGAGGATGCTGTATGTGTATTGAAAGCCACAAACAATACACAATTCATTCCATTTATTAATGCCCCATTTCCCCTTCAGGCAAATCATTTCACCAGCATATGATAATAAAGGGTTTTAGTCAGATGCTCTTGACAAAGTGGACACATTGTTGGACAGGTGCCATGGCCTCAGAAATAAATGTGTGGCTTTCTCTGTTAAGTTTTCTCAGAAGGGGACCTGGAGAAGGAACACAGATTTCCATCAGTACCAGATTATCTGAAGCAAAACTTCAGAAGTTTTTGATATGGGCCTCCCAATGAGAAAAGGTTATTTGGGAAGGAAAGGGAAGATGAAATTGATGGGGTGGCAACAAAGGGAGAGGATCATTCTTATAAACAGGAAATTCTGATGGGATATCCCCTACAGAGAACATGAAGGGGAAAGCTTCATCCTCTCACCCCTTTTGTCATGTTTATTTTTTTAAATCAGTTCTTAGAAGTTAAAGATTAAAAAATATATGAAATTATGTTTTCTATAAGACAAGGGCTTCCTGTTTGAATGACATTTCAATTTGTGACATACAGAGCTAAAAAACTAGTACATATTTAACTAATAAGAGTAAAGATTGTTTGTGTGTGTGTGTGTGTGTGTGTGTGTGTGTGTGTTTAATAACAGTACTAATCACTTCTTTCAGTTATTGTTGAAGGAGGCTAAATAATGAAACTGGAAGAAACTCATATTGCTATAGTGAATGCCCAAATGACTAAGAACTGAGTGGCATTGTGGAATAGCTAGAAATCTGGCCTTAGAGCTATGAAGTTCTACTGGGATTTAAGTCCTGTCTCTAAATAAATGCTAATAAATAGGAGTTTCTGGATAAGTAACTTAACCTCTAAGTGCTCTAAACCCATTCTCCAAGGTCATAAGTTTCTCAGAAAGTACCAATCTATATTGCTAGAGGGAGTTTTCTCATCTGGATTCCCTAGGCTAAAGAAACAGCAAATTTAATCTTATGCCTTTCTTTTCCCTATCTCCATCCTTATCCAAGAGCTTCTAATCAACCAAATGATAGTATTTCCCATTTGGAAATAGATGGCCAATGTGGGGGGAGGAGCAGGGAGCAGGGAGGGGAGGAAAGAGGGGAGAAAGGGCCAAAATTGAACACAAGAGGCATGTGTTTGAACTCTTACCATGGGTAATAAAGACTATAGTACTAAAAATAAAATAAAATAAAAATAGATGAAGATAAGCAGTCAGATTCTTGCATTATTGTTTTGTGAATTCCCACACCCAATATGAATTTGGCTCCTTCTCCCTTTAAGCTGTCTCTTTTTATAAGACTTTATTACTTTAATCTTTTTAGAAATAGAATGGCAATAAAAGAACATGGTAAATTTGGCTGTTGAGGTGAGTGTGTGTGTGTGTGTGTGTGTGTGTGTGTGTGTGTGTGTGTGTATACCTGTGTCTGTGTGTGTGTATTCTTTTGGTATAGAGGGATTCCCATGGTATTCCCATCAATCTTTAAGAAATAACCACTTCGGGGCAGCTAAGTGGCACAGTGGATAGAGCACCAGCCCTGAGGTCAGGAGGACCTGAGTTCAAGTTTGATCTCAGACACTTAACACTTCCTACTAAATTAATTTTATGGTACACAAAATGGAAAATTTCAGATTAAACAATTGCTATGTCTATAAAATCTTTCAGATACATCTAATTCCATAGTCATATGAATATTACCTATAAACTTGCCAGTCTCTTCTCAATAGGAGGACATATTAGTCTTTGACACACATGATTTTTAGTTTCCTACCTTCTTGACATGGATGCAAGTGGAATGTATAGACTGTCCACCAGTTGTCCCTCATTCTTATTATATGAGGCTCATCATTTTTCCTAGTCAATTTTTATAACATCCTTTGATGGTCTATAAACATCACATTCAATATTATCCAAACAGAAGTCACTTTTCTTTCCCATCCCTCCCCTCAAACCCCTCTATTTCTATGCACTACCCCTATTAGCGTCAAAGACAGTTACCACCTTCTCAATAATCTAGCCTTGCAACTTTGTTGTCACCTCGACTATTCTCATATTCAATTCATGTATATAATCTATTGCCAAGTTTTGGATTTTCTGTCTTCCCACATCTCCTCTACATACCACCTTTTCTCCATTCATGTAGCCAACAACCTTTTGAAGACCCTAATTCTCTCAAAAATGGACTATTTCAATAATTTTCTGTATGGCTTGTCTGCCTCAAGTTTTTCCCTATTCCAAATCATTTTTCACCCTGTTGCTAAAGATCAGGTCTAATTATGTAATCCCTCTTTTTTTTATTTTAATAAATTCCAGTTATTTCCTATTATTTCCAGAATCAAATATAATATCCTCTGTTTGGTTTTGTTGTTATTTTTTTTTTTTGTAAAGAAATTGGAGTTGTGTGCCCACACAGCTAATAAATGTTAAGTGTCTTAAGAAGCTGAATTTTAACTCAGGTCCTCCTCTCTCCAGGACCAGTGCTCTATTCACTGTCCCACTTAGCAGCTTCCCTGTTTGGTTTTTACAGTCAGTCACAGTTTGCTTCCTTCCTACTTTTCATTCTTCTCATATTTTGTTGTTTTTATCAATTAATCAAGTCTGACTCTTCATAATCCCACATAGAGTTTTTTTCACAAGAAACTAAAGTGATTTGTTATTTCCTTTAAGAGTTCATTTTACAAATGAAGAAAGTGAAGAAAACAGGATTAAGTGACTTGGCCAAGGTCACACATATGATAAGTTTTGGGGACTGGATTTGAACTGAGGTCTTCTTGACTTCAGAACTAGAACTCTATCCATGATGCCAACTAGTGTTTCTCTTATGGTTTACTTCCTGTTATGTATACTGTAATCCAGAGCCACGGGATTTCTTGCTGGCTCTTCCCTTTGACTAGAATACTCACCTTCCTCATTGTTGTCCTAGCTGCTTTGATTTTCTTTAGGACTCAGCTCAAACCACACCTTCTGTAGAGGCCTTCTTTGATCTTCCTCCTTGCTCCCCTCTTATTGCCTTCTTCTCCAAGATCTGTCCCTTCTATGTGGAATATATTAGTTGTTTGAATATAGTCTCACCCATTAAAGCATAACTCTAAGAGGACCATGTTTTTACCTTTCTTTGTATGTATCCTTACTACTTAGCCATGGCCTGGCACAGAGTAAGTGTTTCATAAATGCTTATTGATTGTTGTAGTCTATTGTCAACCATCATGTATCTCTCCATAGCTCATTGGATATTTCTCAATTTCAGTTCTTTGGAGACTTGAATACTCATATTGTTGAAAAGGTGGGCCCTGATTTCATGAAGAACCATTAAAAAAGAATTTTGTAGCTTTCCAAAGAAAATCCAATCTATGATCTTTCTTCTGTTCAAGTTTGTGCCAAACTCTTTGTCCAGTTGCAATTTCTGTTCAAAAAATATTTGAGCAACAACTTCTATAGGCTGTCTCTTCATCAGCATTTCATGATATAAACAATAAATATTTGTTTTCCATTCATTTTTTTTCTTCTTTGCATAAATAGAATTCTTGGAAATGATTAGAGATCTAATTGTGAAGGCCCTACGGTATTTTAGTGTTTGATATAATCAACATGATGTCACCAGCAAATAGGGACCTCCAGAGGACCTCACCACCTATTACATATCCTTGTTTAATTAGAACTTAGTTCTTGGTATCCCATGTGAGGATCATGAACATTTTTGGTGAGTGTGTTTCTTCCTATTGGTACTAATATGAATAAATCATCTTCTCAAAATAACTTTCTTTTTTGACCAAGATCCATCTAGAACTAATACCATTATACCCTGTTCTTGGTCTGATATTTGGACATTTTTTCAGAGTAAGAAACAAGAAAGCAAGGGGAGGAGCATGAGGAATATATTTTTTTTCCTCTTCCACTTTCTTTTTTTATTTTTATTTTATTTTATTTAATAATAACTTTATATTGACAGAATCCATGCCAGGGTAATTTTTTTTACAACATTATCCCTTGCACTCATTTCTGTTCCGATTTTTCCCCTCCCTCCCTCCACCCCCTCCCCTAGATGGCAAGCAGTCCTATATATGTTAGATATGTTGCAGTATATCCTAGATCATGAGGAATATTTTAACTGCAGTATGTTTTAGATCAGAAACCTTTAGTAAATTAGCATGCTAAAGATATAGTTTCCCTAAAAATTTACTAAAGCAAATTCTCCAAAACTAGGGAAAGGAGATCTGGCCTGGCAATTGCTCAAGAAAAATTTTACTTCCTAAATTGTGTATGTTGTGTGTCTGTAAAAACCTTCAGTGACTCCCCACTATCTACCAAGAAAAGTTAAAACTCCTAAGCCTGGCATTCAGAACCCTCCACAATTTCATACCAACCTACTTGTCCAACTCCTACTCACACTACTGCTCATCCCCATCCACACTCTTTGCTCCAGCCAAAATGAACCACCCCCCTTACCACACTTTGACTTTCCCATTTTAATTTCTTTGCTCATACAGTTTCCTATGTCAGGAATGACTTCTCTTTTCTCCCTTTTGCCTGATGATCTGTTACCCAGTCTTTAAAATCCAACAAGAAACATTTAAATTATTGTGGGGAAAGTGAATTGCATCTAGAAGACCTGACCTTAAATTTGACTGCTACTTGGTAGCTGGGAAGATTTGCCTCCTTTCATCCTCAATTTCCTCAACTATAAAATGAAGAGGTTTTATTTAATGCATTTGTTCTATGATCTTAAATTCTACCCCCTCCATGAAGTTTTCCATGACTTACTCTTCTCCAGACAGTTACAATTTTCAAACTTAGTCTTCCTATAATAATAGTAATATGTTACTACTACAATGAATGATAGTGGTAGTGGTGATAGTGATGATGATGATGATGATGATGATGATAATGATGCCAGTTTGAGAACTAGATTCAGAGTCAAGAAATCTTGGGTTTAAGTTTTGTCTCTGACACATAACAGCTGAATGATTTAACCTCTCAATGGTCTAAATAATTCTTCTGACAAAAACTGAGTGATCAAGGGCAGGTCTCTTAACCTCTCACAGTTCCAGGCAACTTCTAAGACTACAAATTATAAATGAATTGTTAATCTGTACTAGCGGAGTGAGTTGTTTTATCAGAAATTTACTACACTAATGAAATCTTAAGACAAAAAAAAATCACAGATTTTATTTTTTTTAATTAAAGCTTTTTGTTTACAAAACATATGCATGAGTGATTTTTCAACATTGACCCTTGCAAAACCTTCTGTTCCAAATTTTCCTCTCCTTCCCCAAACCCCCTCCCCTAGATGGCAGGTAATTCAATGCATGTTAAATATGTTAAAATATATGTTAAATCCAATACGTGTATACATAATTAGACAGTTATCTTGCTGCACAAGAAAAATGGAATCAAGAAGAAAAGAAAAAAAAAAAAAAAACCTGAGAAAGAAAACACAATGGAAGCAAACCACAACAGAAAGAGTGAAAATGCTATGTTGTAGTCCACACTCAGTTCTCACAGTCTTCTCTCTGGATTTAGATGGCTCTCTTCATCACTGAACAATTGGAACTGATTTGAGATTCTATTTTCTTAAGCACAGAATAGATTAGATAGATGATAAATAGATAGAAGATGCCTACTTCTCACCTTTTTTAAGTTCTACTTTTAAAAAATTAAAAGGAGGAATATAGTCCCAAAACATAATGTCTCCAATGTTGCATTTTGAGGACAGATGTGTTTTGTGCTCACTTAACAAAACAGACTGATTTTTTTATGCTCAAGAGAAAAAGAAAAAGATGTTTATGTATTGTTATGTAATTTGTATCTCATATTATAAGATGATTACTATTCTCAGGAGTCAAGCTTGACATGGTCCAGGCTGGCTGAAACAGCTCATGACTGAGACCATAGGATCTCATGATTCTGAAATTGCTAACTTATGAAAAGAAATGGAAGTATATTTATCCAAAGAGCAGGCCAAAGGACACATTCCAATATCATTTGATGCCAGGTGACTGAAGTGAAGGCATGGGAGGGAAGTTAACTATAAGGCTCATACTGGCAGTGAAGCAAAGATGGTAACTGGAATGCTAGTAGATATTGACACAAATGTACATTATGGCATGGACAGTGCAAGTATTATCATATTAACCCCTTCCTTCCCCCTAACTGCCCAGTCAGATTCCCACCATTTCTCATCTGGACTATTAGAATAATCTCTTTATTATCCCCAAA
Source organism: Antechinus flavipes (assembly GCF_016432865.1). Classification (NCBI taxonomy): domain Eukaryota; kingdom Metazoa; phylum Chordata; class Mammalia; order Dasyuromorphia; family Dasyuridae; genus Antechinus; species Antechinus flavipes. The sequence goes on along the minus strand of NC_067398.1, from coordinate 100,899,122 downwards.
GAACAGAATTCTATAGAAAACATACTATATTGGAAGTACTTGAGTTCAGTCTCACAACTTAATACCTGGGTTGTTTTGAGCAAGTCACAACCTGTTTGGACTTCATCTTCCTTTTCAGTAAAATCAAGGATTTAAATTAGGTGATCTCTAAGATCTCTTTGAGCTCAAATCTCTGATCCTATGATCTTTACCAGTAAGGATAACAAAACCTCCTTTTCTCCTCACTAAATTCTTTCCTCCACACAATAGAGATTTTCATAAACTACTGATTTCATAAGAAGGAAAATAAATATAAATTTCACAGTACACCCAAATGTTGATGGTTTCTAGTAGATAGCTATTGTTTTAGCTAATTCAAGTTAGGTCAGGGACTGGATCATCCTGTTTGGAACCTGCTCATCCTGAAGACGTTCCACTTCCCAAATGTTAACAGTGACCCTGAAGTCTATCATCCATTACTCATGCACAAGAAAGACTTGAATAGAAATTCTGCTTTCTTTTTAGTCCCTTTCTAATTAAGACAAGCTGACCACTAAGCAAGACAGAGGCCCTTTATTGCATAATTCTCAAATCCCATGTGTGGCCAAGTCAAACAAGTCAGCTACGTAAAGACTTTACAATCTAAACTAGCTACAGGGAATTAATTACTTAGGCCGTTATTCCTCTCTACTCTAAGCTTCCATTGTTCCAGCTTCTGGGGTGCCCCACCCACTGCATGGGACTTGTCAAAAAACAAAGAAACAAAAATCTGCTTTAGACTGAAGGAGTATGAATAAAAGAAAATTGAGCCAGTTTGGTTTTGTCTGTTTTAGCCTTCATAGCAAACTAACAGGAAACTTCTTTTTTTCAATCTTTGGTCCTATTAAAATAATGGGCAAAATGTTTTATTGAATCTTTCTTGACTTATCTAATGAGACAGAATAAAACAGCAGTATAAAGATTACTCTGAGTAAACACCCAAAAGTATACATACATACATACTTATTATATACATACATACATACATACATATACTACCCAAGTGGCTAAATTACATATGAAAAGGAGCACTGGGGTTGAAGTAAAAAAAGATCTGAATTTAAACACAACTTCAAACAATTACTAGCTGTGTGACTCTGGCCAAGTCACTTAATTTCAGTTTATCTCAGTTTCCTCAACTATAAAATGGAGACAATAATAATACCAACCTCCTAGTTGTTGTTTGGATCAAATGAGGCAATAATTGTAAAGTATATAGCACAAAACCTATTACATAATAGATAAAACTTAGCTTTGACATTAACATGATTGTATCATTAATAGTGCCATTATTGGTGGCAACTATTGATTTCATTACAGAAACAAATAATAAGTATATTTCATCAAATTTAATACTTAGTCAATACATTGACAAATTGAATGACTTTTCTCAAGATAGCACAATTGATTTCCAATGATGGAATCAATATTGCTTTGCTTTTTATAGGTGGCCACAGATCTGTATGGTGATGATGGACATCTTGATAAATAAAATCAACTCCTTCCAAAGGAATTGGCATAGCTTATATATATACCTTGTCCAGAGAATCCAATCCAGAATTATTTTTTGTACCTAGTGTTTTAGTACAAAATAAATAAGAAAACTTATTTTTAAGTTATCATCTAGAGGATTACAGGTGAAAAAATATTGTGTTTCTCTGTCCTGAAGAGATCATGTCTAGATCACTATATTTAGTTCTGAGACCTGCATTATACCTAAAATCTTTCCAGCTTGATAGGACACCACAAATTTGAATTTCACTAGCTCATTTTTTGACAAACCATAATTATCTTTATGCTATGATGAGAAAACAGATGATGATTTAAATGGGGAAGAGACAATGATATCTTAGAAAGAGAGAAATGCCACAATCATTTTTTTTTTAAAGTAGAATAAAACTCAGAAGTCATTTAGTCTGATCTAATTCAAGATGGCCTCCAGAGGCACCACTGGCAATTTCATAATTACAATTGATATCAAAGCACTTATAGCTATATATATATATTGTAGATAAAGGCTACATAATGACTTTCCACTTTATTCAAGGCAGAGCAGTAGATGAGCCCCAAACATTCATCCTGATGGACTTAAACAGCTCTCAGTCCTTTGTTAAGAATACAGAACTCCCTTACTTTAAAAATAATTTGTATCTTGAAAAGGTGCCTTCCACTAGTCTTCAGATCTGATAGAACCTAGAATGGAGAAGGTATGACTTGCCTCTAATACTGAGTGTGGAGAAGTTGAGCAGAACTAGCTCCTAAAAAATATGGAGCTCAACAAGAAAATGACTATTTGTACCTTAACTGCTAAAATTGAAGTTGTCAGCAAGGCTTTAAGAATTCTCTCTCTCTCTTTCTCTCTCTCTCTCTCTCTCTCTCTCTCTCTCTCTCTCTCTCTCTCTCTCTCTCTCTCTCTCTCTTTCTCTCTCTCTCTCTCTCTCTCTCTCTCTCTCTCTCTCTCTCTCTCTCTCTCTCTCTCTCTCTCCTTCTCTAAGAGAAGAATCTCTTACTCTTTGCCAATTCCTAGTTTTCACAACTAAGGCCGGGCTTTCCCTTCTGAGAATACTTTCATTTGTACTGTATTTAATTTACATGTTGTCTTTCCCACTATAGTGTGAACTCATTCAAGGAAGGGACCATGATTATTGCCTTGCTCTGTAGCCCTGTCATTTAATACAGTGCCCAGTACCAAGTAATTGCTCTCTCTTCTTCCATTTGGTCTTACATCAAATTAGGTCAACTAGGCCCTAGAGAGGTAATCATTCTCAATTCTCCTTTCATGGATATTTGTGTGTATTCAATCTAAGATTATTGTTAGCAATTATATTTTCAACATTTGAATGAATTTGTAAGCTAAACATAGGCCAGAATTTTCATGTACTTGCTAGTTTTTCCTCAAAGTAGTTATTTCTACCATGTACTTTCTCTTTTTTCCTGTCTTGCTCTTTTTTCTCTGTCTTGCTCTGTTTCTGACTCTATCTCTGTATATGTCTATCTTTCTCAGATATCAGTTCTTCGATCAATAATCTATAAAGAAGTGCTGAGATTAGAAGCAGACAAATACAGTGGAGGGAAGGCCAACTTTAGAGTTATAAACAACTTATATCAAATCCTTCATGTAATGTATGCCATCCATGTGACCATAACAAATTCCTTAAACTCTAAGACCAACTAAGATTATGTTATAGAGTACAGATCTTCATAGGGTGAAGGTGTCTCCATTCCAGGAATTCCCTACACAGATGAAGTCACAGTTCCAGAGTTCCTTCATTACATACCCAGAGAAATTTAAAGTTGTAGTGCAGAGAGGCCTGCATCAGGTGCCAGGACCTTGTCCTGGTTCTACCAAAAACCTAATGGTTGTATGACCTTGGAAAAGTCACTTAACCTTTAAGAGTTACAGTTCCCTAATCTATAAAAAAAGGGGAAATAATTATATAATAATGATAATGATACTTTAATATTCTGAAGCAAAATTTCAGTACATGAGTACATATAACTCTCATACCAGAACGATAAAGATGACTCATATTTCCATAATACTTTAAAGTTTACAAAATACTTTCTTTACAGAAGCCTTATTAGGAAGGAAGTAAATCTATTGTTATCCTCCTTTTAGAAAGGTGGAACCCAAAGGTGATTGAATTTGAGTTGTCCAACATTTAGGCCTAGAGTCAGCGATCTCTGGGGGCCATTCCATCATCTGTCCAATTCAGTCCAATCTAATACTCTCTAAACCAACCAAACCCAACAAACATTTTTAAATCATTTGCTGATAATATGTATTGTATCTAGGATATACTGCTACATATTTAACATATATAGGACTGCTTGCCATCTTGGGGGGGGGAGGAGGGAGGGAGGGGAAAAAACGAAACATAAGTGATTGCAAGGGATAATGCTGTGTAAAAATTATCCTGGCATGGATTCTGTCAATACAAAGTTATTATTAAATAAAAAAAAAATCATTTGCTGATTACCAAGCATAATAATAATGGGACAAAGGAAAGAGAATCATTGTCCAATGACTCTGGAAGAACTTATGGGGGAAGAATGGAGAAATGGTTGGAGGAGAGAAATGTAGAATGTATCTCTGTAGACAGAGAAGTATATACATGATAACTTGAGAGCATAGCTAGTACTTACTATTAGGAAGAATAGGAGATGAAACTTTATTGTAGATTATTGCCTTTCATAATTGAAGAGGACCAAAATGACTTCATTATGTAAAAGTCAAGTTACAATGTATCCGATTGTGACTGATCAAATTAATACAAGCTTGAATACTCTGTCACAAGTCAGAAATAAATAGTCTCTATGAACATTTGGGGTAGATTCTCTAACTTTGCACATCTCATGTTTCCTCTGAGCTATTTCTGCTTTGCTCATAGAATACAGCACTGTTTTTGATAAGGACATTGCCATGCTGGGGGGTCCTGTGACAATATTTCCCATGTCATACAATCAATTCTAAAGTTCTTAAAAGAGGCCTTGGGAGTGTCCCTGTATTTGTTTTTCTGACCATCTTGTAAGTGCTTGCCCTGTGTGAATTCTTCATAAAATAGTCTTTTTGACAAGAATACATTTGGCAAATAAATTGAGTCTTAAAGGAAGTTAGTGTTTTCAAAGGATGAATATGAGGCATTGGGGGGAAAAGAGAAGAGGAGAAGGGAAGGTGGACTATCCAAAAGTAAACAGCCAATATATGAAATCCCAAATTCGGGGAGAAATGCAAGCAGATCAGTTTGTCTGGAATAAAAAGTGACGTATAGTAAGCCTAAAAGGTAGGATGGAGTCAATGTGGAAGTAATTTTTAATGCCACAATGAGAAGTTTCTATTTTATCACAAAGGCAAAAGTGAGTCTCTGAAATTTCTTGAAAGGAGAGCAACATGCTCACACTTATGCTTTTGGAAGTTTATCTTGGCAAATATATGAAGGGGATAAATTGGAAATCAAAATACTATTCTATTTCTATAGTAATTGAAAAAGATCCTGTATCATGTGAAATTCTATTACATTGGTGATATTATTTAATCATCTTTAAAAAGAGCTCCATTCTTTTCTTTTACAAGTCTCTTTGGAAAAATTTGCTGGAAACAACGCTCTTCCATAAACAAATCTTGGCATGCTGCCCTGATTAAAATTGTTACCATATTGTGATAAACCTCTGGTAGTTATGTTAATCAAATTGTAAGAAAATGTTCTTCACTGAAAGGAAATATTTCTTTTCACCAGCCTGAAAATACAAGCTCTCTATTTCAAAGTAGTGAACCAAATTGAAACATAGGACCTGGTTGATGATCAAAAGCAGATAAATCAGTTTTGGTCCCCAAATTCTGAATCATTTGGTCATCACCTCCAACAGACACTGTAAATATTAAAAACCACCATGGCACCTGCTGAATATGCTTGCTTTTGTATGTTTCCAATTTCTTTGTCAGTTTGCCAAGTGTTTTCAAATGAGTCCCCTGGGAAAATGACCTATCAGTAAATTCCCCCCTCCCCCGAATTTTCTCAGGCTGATAGGAGAGCAGTCCTTTGATCATGCTAACTAAAGGTTGCTGTCCTCAGTTGGCTAAGGACAGTAGGGCCTTATGCTTGTGCAGCTAGGCAGAGCCCTGTGCCAGTATTGTGTATTTTATTGCCCTACATAAAGATACAAGGTGAAATCATGATGTACAGAGAAGAATATTTCCACAGAGGATCAAAATGCCATTAAGATTTTAAATTGGACTAATCCATTCTCAATTTAATATTTTGTGCTACTTTTAATTTCATTTTTTTATCCTTCATTTTTCTCCAGGTAAATTTCATTTTTATAAGAAGATGATAATTGTAATTATGCATTAGGAGCAGGAACATTTTGTTCCATGGTCTGAAGAAAAATCTGATAATATCTAACAGTCATCACTTGCAGTGAACAAAGAACAAAAGCATCTTTCTTCTGCTTTGTTCCTGGGAGTGGTAGTAAGAACAAACAAGTTCTCTAGAGGTGCCATTCAGTGAGATGGAGAAAATCATTAAGAGAACATGGATTTCTCATCAGGAAGTTCAGAGAAAAACTTCTTCCTCTGGGACAGAGTGGGATTTTTTTTTTTTTTTTCAGATAGAGGGCACCACTAATTAATTGAGATGGAGGTAAACCTTGACAATTCGTGTCAATGTTTCATCCACTTGTTTTCTCCCAGGCAAAGAACTATGTTAACTTAATGGATTTCTAGTCTAACTTAATCAAAGTTTACATGTTCTTAATTTGTTTAATTGGTTCGTCCAGTAAGGAAAGCCCTTATATTCAAAGCCAAAATAAATTTTTATAAAACATATGTCAGTTAAATATATGTTTTTGATTCTTAAGAATTGATTTGCTACTTTACCCAATTGAGCACTTTCTTCACAACTGTAAATCACAACCTCTTCATGTCTGATCAATTTGTGGTTTTTTAAAGTGTTTTCTGTTTGTTTTGTCTCTAGGACTTGTCACAATGCCTGGCACATATAGTGGAAGGTGTTTAATAATTGTTTGTGAGAAAACTGGGAAGAACCATATGAATTGAAAGCAGCAGAACTAGGATAGCAATTTATGTACTGTTTTATAAAGAAAAATAACTTTGAAAGACATCTGACCTTTGATTGTTGCAATGACAACCCACAATTTCAGAGACTAGGAGATGAAGTTTACTACCTATTTCTTGACAGAAAATTAATAGTCTCAAAATCTTGAATGAGATATACATTCTTAGACATGATAAATGTGGAAATACTGCTTTACCTAATTATTCATATTTGTTATGAGGATTTTCTTTTTTATTTTGTTCATTTTTGGGTAATGGGGAGATATATGAGAGTTAAAATAAATTCTTGTATGCTAAAAGTTTAAATTACATTTAAAAAATAATCATTATATTTTGAAGTAGATAGTTTAGATTGTCCATGTCCTGTGAATTCTCCATAGAGGATCCAACCACCCTTCCACCACATAAGAGAACTTTTAAAAATTATTTTATTATGTTGAAGGTACCAGGATGGTACTTAAACTATCTATTTGCTATCCCTCACTCTCAATACATGATTGATTAATTTCCTTTTTTTTTTTTTTTTTTGGGTAACAATTTAAAATCTATTTTGTTACTGCATGTTGTGTTGGTGACTTTAGGTTTGTGGGGGCCATACTACAAGTGTATAAGCTCTGGTAGCTCCAGATTAAGCTATGATTTCACAGACATTGTCCATCCAAAAACAAAAATGCTGATCAGGAACCCAACTTACTAGTGGCAAAGACGCTTGGCACCAAAAGACTGGTCACTCAGAAGTAAATTTGTTTTAGTCACTGTGGCTACTAGGTAGAGTCATAGAGAGCTGTTTTTGAATTAATCACCTTTGTGTTTCTTTAGATAGCTATTAGCTGTATGATCTTGGACAAGTCAATGAGCTTCTCTTATTCTCAGTTTCTTTATTGGCAAAGCTAGAATAATAACATTACTTTACAAGGTTGTTTTGAAGACTAAATAAGATAACATGTAAAATATTTTGCAACTTGTAAACTAATACTAGCTATTACTATTATCATGAAATACATTTAAAATTAGATGAATACTGCCTGTTTAAATTAAACAGTTTTGACCTCAGAAAATGGTTCCTTAATTCCAGAGACTCATTTTCATTTTTGTATTTCTATGCCTAGTGTCCTGTGCATAGAAAGAATTTAATAAATGTTTATGAATTTTATTTTATTAAATGAATTGAAATATATTCACAAAGGGAAACTCCTAAATCCTTTATCAAATGCTCAAGATGGCAACTCTTCATAAAAAATAAGAAGTTCTACAAGCATACACAGATGTAAACTTTAAAGTTCATATTGAATTGATATTTCAACAATGCTTTATATTTATAGGGCAAACTTCTCTGTTTTTTTGCTATGATTGTTCATTGGAAAAAATCCATGAATTAAATTGATTCAAATGTATAGTATACAATAGTCATTAAGGAAAATGAGGTAGGAAGTCAATAGGATTGGAGAAGGATTCCAGTCCACAAAAGTAGTCAATGATGAATTGCTGCCCACTTGAATAAATCTCAATTGGAGTGTTTCAAGTATATGTTCTTTGGACCTTCGCTACTCAATATCATTGTCACCATTTTAGAGTAAGACATAAATGGCATGCTTATCAAATGATATGATGATAAGGTATTATTAACAAACTCTTGAATTACAAGAAATCTTGACATGCTAAAAATCATGGCCTAAACCAATAAGATGAAATCTAAGAGTACTAATTAAAGTTTTGCATTAGTATAAAAAGTAATTTCACAAATGTGTAATGAGGTAGCTTTAGCTAGGCAACTGTTTCTATAATTTTTTTTTTTTAAAGCTCTGGGTATTGTAATGGTCCAAATATGTTTAATCAACTGTGTGATATGAAAGCAACAAAAGCTCATGCTATCCTAGACTACATTGGGAGAGGTATAGTATCCAGACCAAGGGTTATAATAGCTCCTTTATACTCTTTCTGGTTCAGATCTCATTTGCAAAGTTCTATTCAATCCTGTGATCATATTTTAGTAAAGATATAAATAAACTGGAGCGTGTCCAGAAGAAGACAACAATGATAGTGACAGAAAAAGAAACCATGACATACAAGGATTATTTGGAAATGTTTAGTCCATAGAAGAGAAGATTTAGGGGGTATAAGCATTTTAATGAATATTATTTGGAAAAGGGATTAAATTTATTCTTTTTGGCCCCTGTGGGCATAACTTGGAGCAATGGAAGTAAGTTCCTGATAAAAGATTTAAGCTTAATTTAAGAGAAAAATCCTAATACTTAGAGTTATCCCACAGTGGATTGAGCTACCTCTAGAAGTAGTGAGTTTTCTACCTCTGATGATTCTGATGTGCAGCTGCTTATTGTGTATAGTACAGAAGGAATTCTTGGTCAGATATGAATTTTCTGAGACCCGTTTTAGCTCTTGGAAACTGATCTGTCCTTGTCTCTCTGATATCCTTTCCATAGAATTATGACCTTGGAAATCTCATCTCCTTTTAAATAACTATTACTTCCTGAGAAGCATTATAAGTTAAATGTCCCAGTTTGGAACTTTTTATTTCCCTTGAGTTTTTCCAATGCTTCATGGAAACCCTGCTTTCTCAGGTTCCAGATATAGTACTATATTTCAGTTATATCTTCTCTGAAGATGGTAGTACCCATAGAAGAATTAACTTACAGTAAGACTTCAGAAATTCTTTCCATGTTTGGATTTAGGTAGTATCAATTCAAAGGAGGAAAAAAAAAGAAATCAAAAAATTCAACTTTAACCATTATTACATTATTTCAAGAGACCACAACAGGCCAGAGGAATATCAGCTAACATTGCCTAACTTAGATAGGCGTACTTAATTAAAGCAGGTTCAAATCTACAAAACTCTAAATTAAAAACAAACTTCTCCAATTCTGGACTGATCTCCCATTGCCTCCCTCTTACCCTAATTCCTGTCCTTCATTTTAACTGAAGTTACTAGATTGCTTACAAAATTTCTAATTTTTCCCCACTAGTAGCTCCTGAATTATTAATATCTTTTTCATTCTATATATTCTAGGATATTGATAAAAGAGGTTCTCAAACTTAATTTAACTCAGTACTATGCATTTTATAATATCTCTACTACGTAAAAGACATCTAAAAAATAGTGACAGCTTCCCTAGAAGGCCATAGATCAGGGTAAACACATTGTGTAAACCTTCCCTTATCATGTAGAGGTGGAATCAGGTCTAATAAATAAACTTCAAGAACAGCCTTGAACTGTGGAAGAAAATCCAAAAGAACAGAAGATTATCAGCAGAAAGGTGAATTCAGAGTTCAGCTTTGTATTAGTGAATATGGAGAAGTATAGTTTACAGACTAATTTTATGATGATGGGCATGGGTCCTATTATTCTCTTCCTTTTCCCAGACTGATTGATGAGTACTTTAGTCTGCAACGGATGAAAGGGTAGGAGATTGGTCAAGGGAGGATCCTATGGTCAGTGTTGTAAATACTGAAGGTTATCTTAGTTGCTTTAACCCTGATTATAAATAGTTTGGGGTAGCAATTGAATAGTCTATTTCTATTTTCCACTGGTGTAACTTCTGATGACAGGGGAGAGAATGTCAGCAAAAGGAATAAAAATGTTAATAGAAGTATCTTCTTTGTAATGAGATTTTGATAGCTTTGCCATTGTATAACCATATATGAGGATTTAGTTCTGAAAACCTTTGTATCTTTCTTTTGTCACCATCCTACCCTAGCTTTTATTATAGTTATCTTTGTTACATGCCTTTCCCTCTCTAAACTGTCATCAGTCAATAAGCATTTATTTTGTGTCAGGTATTTTTCTAAGAAAAGAGTGTGAGTTTTATATTCCTAGAGGTATTTAGGAAGAGGTTAATTGATGAAATCAGGGCAATAAACATTTATTAGGCACTTACTATATCAAACTCCTTGCTAAGGGTTGAGGCAGCTAGATGAAACAGTGGCTAGAGCCCCAAATAGGCCTAGATTTAGAAAGGCCTGAGTTCAAATCCAGTCTCAGCTACTTAGCAAATATGTGACCCTGGGCAAGCTGATTTAATTTCTCTTTACCTCAGTTTCCTCATCTGCAAAATGGGGATAATAATAGTACCTATATCCCAGGGTTGTTGTGAGAATAATATGAAATAATAATTGTAAATAAAGTGCTTAGCCCAGTACCTGTAACATAGTACTATATCAGTAATCATCATTTTTGTTATTTATTATTATTATCATTATCATTATTGAAGCAAAGAAAGGCAGAAACTGCCCCTGACCTCAAGAAATTCACAGCCTAATGAGGAATATAACATGCAAGTAAATATGTACAAACAAGCTAAATAGCAGATAAATTGGAGATTATATTAGAGTGAAGGTATTAGCATAAAGGTGGAAAGAGAAAAGTTTTTTGCACAAGGTGCAATTTTAGCTTATATTTAAAGGAAACCAAGAGGCAAACGTAAGGAGATAGAATTGCAGGTATGAAGCACAGCCAAGTGAAAATGCTTGGAGGGCAGATAACTATGATAAAAGAACACTGAGGCTAGAGGAAGAGATTCATTTTCAGGTCCCTATAAATTGGAACTGATGCTGCTGAAATTACTTTTGACACTAATATTCTAATATGGCATATTAACTTTATTCACATTCACTGGGCGTTTGACTATCAATTAGCTACAATTTCCACAGGAATCTTCCTTCCCCCCACTAGCAGAAATCAGTACTACTCCCCAGGTCCAGGCTTCTTAGTCCTGATTTAGCTAGACCCAGCTAAGAATCCTACAAAAGCACACCAGTTTTCATTAGTTGGTGGAGGGGGTATTCCATTCCCTCTGGAGCCTTAATTCCACCTGAGTGCTCACCAGAACTGATCTATTTCCATAAGTCTCCCTGATTTCCCTTCATTTTGTGACCAATTCCCTTTAGTAAATGGGACTTTATTGTTTTATGAAGTCTATGTTTTCTTGTGCAAGTTTTGAATATTCCATACTTTTTAAATGTGTCCTTTCCCCCATTAATAGCATAACTTCAAGTCCTAAAATTGTTGTTACGATTTTTAAACTTGAAAATATGACCATTGGCCCTATACTTTCTGGGCAATACTTATTCTAATTAAAAATGAATGAATGATTACTTTGAAATAATGGGGTGGCTAAGTGAAGCAGTAGATGGAGAACTGGCTCTGAAGTCAGGCCCTGAGTTCAAACTGACCTCAGACATCCTGGTAAGTCACTGAACCCTGATTGTTTCACAAAACAAACAAATTGAAAACAGAAAATCATTTGGATAGTGACTAGTATTCTTTTATTTTTAATTCAAGAAGTTCCTTTTTTCTTTCCTAAAACTAAGAATCCATAGGAAAAAAGAGACAATATGGTGGATAATTACTTCATAGCAATTACAGCTTACTTAAGAGGTTCTACTGAAAAAAAATTTCATTGTAGGATCATCAAATGTTAGAGCTGTCAGAGGGATTTTGGGGATATCTCTTTGGTATATATTTGCTTTAGAAAGAGGGAGATGATGGTTGAAAGGAAAGACAAGAGGCAAATAAAAGTCAAGGATAAAAGGACAAAAGTCGGGAAGAACAAGAAAAAATAGAATAGAGGGAAGAGGAAGAAAAAGAAAAAGGAAAAAGAAAGAAAAATGGCAAAGGGAGGGAAGGGAAAAGGGGGGAAACAGAGAAAGACGAAGAGATTGCAGTAGTCAATTTTATAGTCTAAATGTACTCTAAAAAGCCTCAGACTGAAATCAATATCTTTTTTCAGTGTAATTTGTTCCAAATGACCTCCTTGACCAGATTTTTTAATAAAAAGGATAATATTGGTATACCTCAATAATATCCTATTATTTATTGTTAGAAGTAAAATTATGTTTTTTTATCATAATCAGTGATCAAATCTAACATTTAGTCATTTGAAACCAATGAAATATAGAACCAATTATTTATCTTGACATTTTTAAAACCTGAAACTGATGTACTCTCATTGGTGGCAATCTATGCCTCCGTGCTCTGTTTCTTTTTCATTCATGTCAAGGATGCTTGCTTATTAAATGTTGAAGCATAGATGCAGACAATTTAAATCCATTGATTAAGGTTTCAGATTTTTTTAAATAAAAAATCCTAAATATTACAAAGACTTTTAAAACTGACAATTAGATTAATACTTAATTTAAAAAAAAGAATAATACTCCATTTCCCACACTACAGTATACATTTAAAAATGATATTCTGCATTAATGCAAATAGCCACTTATCCATTTATTCCAAAGAGAGGGAAGGAAAGAAATTGAATAAAATGACTACATGCATTTCTGTATTCATATAACTCAAGGACTTGGAGATCTATTTTTTTTTCCTTAATTAGAGACATAATGTGGTTTTGTGGAGGAAAAAATATTTTGAGTTCTAGCTTTACATTTAAAGGGTTCTATAACTATGGATATACCTCTTTATCTCTCTGAGCCTTAGTTTCCACATCTTTAAATTTTAAATAATGGTACTTGACTGCTTTCCCCAAAGGATTGTTCTAAGAAAATTAACTTTGTTATTGTTGTTTATAATTCTATACACTAGATTAATATTGTAGCCAATTCAGTGAAAGTGTGGTTTTGTGATGAAGATTTATATATATCAAAAACTCATGAATAGAATGCTACATCATGTAAAAAACAAATGATTATACTTCAACCATAAATTTTATTAACCTTAAGGAGATATATAAATGCTAATTACTATTATCATTACAGCAAAAGAAGTACATCTTACTTATTCAAAACTTTCAGCTATTTATGAAATTGTCTAAAGGTGTCTAACTCAATACAGTTATTTTACATTATTCCAGTTAATTTGCACATTTGTAGTTCCATCAGCAAGGCATTAATTCTGTGGTGTTCTTAACAGAATAATTCAGCTTGGTAGAATTCACTTTTTAACATGGTAGAGAATAACACAATAATCTTGGAGTTAATGTAAACATCAGTTCCAATCTTAGGTCATACACTTACTAGTTTCACGAACCTAAGCTAGTAACTAAGCTCTCTTATCCTTGATTTCCTCTTTAGGAAAATGGAGATGTTCCAAGATTATCGTGAAAAAATTATTTTTGACTTTTTTTCCTCTGAGGCAATTGGAGTTAAGTGACTTGCCCAGGGGCACACAGCTAGAAAGTGCTAAGTGTCTGAGGTCATCTTTGAACGCAGGTCCTCCTAACTTCAGGGCTGGTACTCTAGCCACTGCACCACTTAGCTGCCCCTACTTTTGGAATCTTAAAGTGCAAAGAACTACGGATTATTATTATTGTTACAATTATTATTAATAGGCTGAGGGTCAAAGGTGCCATTTTATTATAGGAGAAAATAGTTCCCATCTTTGCTGTGGTCATAATATAAAGCGATCCAATGAAATTATTATCTAGCACTTACTTTTGTCAGTAGTCTCCTGAACACTGTGAGGGATATCAGAGATATGGCTTTACTTCAAGGATATTCCAGGCCCCTAGTGGAAGTAAGACCAACACACACATGCAAATATCCACAGAATAATTGACTACTAAAATAAATAAGGTTGAGCAAAGATACTACAATTGAAAGAAAAGCACAAAAAGATATGTACTATAGTAATTGAAGAAAGCTTTGTTAAGGAAGGGGAAAAAGGAAGAGAAAGAATACTGGTGGATGAAGAATCAGCTGGCAGAACAGAGAGCTATCTAACTAATATAGAACTCAATTCAAATTGAAAAGATTACTAAAAGCTATTTATACATAATAAAGGTATAGAACAAAGAATTGTGATGATTAAGATGGAGGTAGATCTTTTGCACGTGGTCCCTACTTGGGAATAAGGGGTTCATTCACCTTTGTTCCCTAATACATGAACTTATTTGAATGGGGAACCAAAAAGAGTATCAGAATTGGGGAAAAAAATCAAATGACCTCAGACCCATTCATCCTTGGTGACTTGTCAGATTTTGATCAGTTCTTAAAATGATTTTGAGTAAATATAATTTTTCAATTATTAGTAGTCACAAGAATTTCTTTCTTTAAGTCAAATAGAACTTTGGTACAGCTTTGGAACCACATTTAATGAATCAGGAAGATGAAGTTAAAAATAGATTTAATATCAGCAGCTGCTTCTTTGGCTAGGTGGTTGTTCTGTGTTACCAATGAGCTTGATCTGTGAGATGATGATTTTTGGAAATAAAAAGCCTATCACAGTCAAGACTTTGGGCACTGACAGACTCCTCATCTTATGATCAAGTGTATAGTGGCCTTGTTTTACTCAAAGAGCTAAAGTTTAAAGCTTTTGTCCACAAGTAAAAAAGAAAAAGAAAAAGAGAGGAGAGTCTGCCTACTCTTCTTTTTGGGAAGCAGAAACAAATCCACTTTTAGCAGTAGCACAAGGACATCACCAAAAGAGAAGAGTAATCCTATTGTGTCCTAGGTAAGTCATCCCATCTACTTGAGTGCCATCAAAGTATGTGTTCTATATGTGCATTCCCTTCCAGATAGGTTCTACTTATATACGTTCTTTGTTGTATGTCTCTCCATACTCATTCCCTATGTGTCTACTCTTTCAATAGGCAGTGTCTTAGTAGGAAAATTCCAACTTTATGGGAGAAAAGTTCTTTATCGACCTTTTATTTTTTCTATGCTATTTCATTAAATGTCTTGGCTGTGAACTAATTTTGTGTCCTCTGTCTGATGATAAAAAGTAAACACATTGGTGTTTACTTATAAAGCAATGATTTCTGAGCAAATGTGGCCCACAAAGTTAAGGTGAACCTAGAATGGTTGGTTTGGAGATTGCTGTTGTTGAGTTGTTTCAGTCACATCTGACCCTTTGTGATCAGATTCAAAGTTTTCTTGGCAAGGTAGTAACGTAGTTTGCTATTTCCTTCTCAATTTATTTTTATAAAGAAGGAAATAGAGGCAAATAGGATTAAGTGACTTGCCCAGTATTCTACAGCTAGCAAATGCCTGGACTTGGATTTGAATTGAGGCCTTTCTAACTCCAGACTTGAAATCCTATCTAGCACTATACCACCTAGCTGCCCTTGTTTGGCAGTCCCCATAGGCAAGTTAGCCACCAGTATTATATTTACAGTTATGCTTCTGGGTCCTAAGAAGAAAAAAAAAAACAAGAGAGTTGGGGCAGAATATTAAAAATGTGTAATCAGTATTAGAAATAGGTCAAATGTGATTTTCACTTGTGGAGGGACTGGCACCCTACTATTCCAGCAAAAACTCTGAAGTACATAGTGAGGGATAAGCCACTCTAGCTTACCCTCCAGAATCATGGCTTTCAAAGAACTGGAGCAGGGTATCCTTGCTGCTAAAGCATTGACTGATTTGAGATATGAGGTAATAATTTGCACTTGTGACTAATATCTTGCTGTGTGGACAAAAATCAATGTAAACTAGTATAACTAGGTCAGAAGTAGAAGTAGGCAAATATTTTGTGCCAACACTTGAGCATTATCTTTTTTTTTTCAAGAGGCCAAGGAAGAGCACTTTAATAAATGCAAAACATTATTGTGTCTAAATTAGAATTTTTTTTTAATGATTGCTCTATGTAGAAAATTATCCTTAAACCCAAAAGGATTAAACCATATTCACCGTTTCAGTAGAAAGGCCCAGAGCTAGCAATTTAATAAAATTACATTTTTTACAAAGGGCAAACAACACATGAATAATTAAAATAGATTATGATGCCCATAGGTGTGAATTCTGTCCAAGCAGATACTAGTGGGGGTTAGGGAGCAGCCTAGGGCAAGATGAGCAGCTGGTGAATAGAGCAGTAAAGATGTCAAGCTTCCAGGACTGAGCTATCTCCTGAGGGTATGTGCTTTATATACTCAAAATGAGATTTGACTCATCTAGGTTGATCACCACCTCCTATCACCCTTTTACTCCTCTTGCCATTGCCATTCATGGAACCCCCAATCCAATAATTAGTAAGTATCACATTGCTTGGAAGTAAGTAAGAAAGGAATCATGGACAAGTCTTGGTTTTTTAAGATATTGTAGAAAAAGTAGAATAGGGAGCCAAAGTTAGGCTTTTAGAAATGTTGATGTTGGGAATTCCCGGGTATTTATGCTTCTAGGAAAGGGCAGATTAAGCTTGCTTCTATAAATGAGGATGGAGTAAAAATTAGAGAAAGGTCAGAAAAATATTGTAGTGGAAAGGATAATAAAACTGGAGCCTGAACTGATCTTCCACTCCTATTTTCCATTTTGGGTAGAGATGATTTCATTACCATGACTCCACTTACTACTTGTTCCCTCCCCTTGCAAGGGTTCTTTTATGTGTTGTCTTCCCGATTAGAAAGGTCAGTTTCTCGAGGGTTGTTGTTGTCTCTTTTCAAGGGGAGATTTTGTATGTGTAACTCCAAGCATAATATCTAGCACATGGGAAGCACTTAATAAATGCTTATCACCTGTTCTCTGTCTGGCTCTGAGCCTAGATGGTTAAGAGCAAGTCTTTATATTATTCTGAATTTCAGCTTTCTCATCTGCAAAATGGGAAGAGTAATTCTCTACCTATCCCAGAAAGCTGGTGTGAGGAAAACATTTTGCAAATCTCTAAAGTCTTATGTAAATATGAGCTATTATGGGTAATTATTAATTGCATTATAATTATATGTAATTACTAATTACATGGAATTATGTAATTTAATTTTGCATATAAAACTTCAGTTCCAAATATGCAGAGTGTGCTTATTTGGATCAAAAAGCTCAATAGTTTCCTTAGGTCCACAGACAACATTCTAATATATCTTTCTTACAGCAATAACACTACTCTTCATGTTTTGTTAATGTACTGGATGTTAATGTTTTCCCTGTGTATTTCTCAAGCAATGTTTACATTTCTGAGATATTTGAAAATTATG
Source organism: Antechinus flavipes (assembly GCF_016432865.1). Lineage (NCBI taxonomy): Eukaryota > Metazoa > Chordata > Mammalia > Dasyuromorphia > Dasyuridae > Antechinus > Antechinus flavipes. The sequence goes on along the minus strand of NC_067398.1, from coordinate 100,881,662 downwards.
AATTATGGATGATGGGAGGAAGATAAGATTTCATGCTCTTTATTTTAATATTCACCATGGCACAAGAATACATTGAAAAATCCTAATTAACACTGGTGTTGAAAACAACAACTCATGTTTGCTACAGAAGGTAACTGCTTTTATAAGTCTTTGAAATAAAGTCTGTGGAATAAAGACTTCTGTTGCCTATGTTATCTTGACCAAGGCACAACTTCTTGAGCTCTCCATTTTCTTCTGTGAAATGAATAATATGGACTATTTCAGTGAATCTGTGGGAAAGAGTAATGAATCTGCTTCAAACACTTACACTGTATACACCAAGGCAACTTATTTAAAATCTTCAAGCCTTAGTTTCTTCATATATAAAATAAAGCTAATAGTACCTATTTCATTGAATTGTTGTGAGACCATGTGTTTAAAATGCTTTTTTAAAAAAACAAACATTTAAATGCTATATAATTATGGTTGTTGTTATTATCTTCAAGGTTTTTAAGACAGAAATATTCATAATTTAATGATGGTTTTTGAGGAAGGACTGGTCATCTTTGTGGAGAGAATGGATTGAGTAAGTGTTGTATCATTGTAACTTTTATTTCTGATCTTTTTCCAGTCTGAAGAACAACAACATTTAAGATCCAAGGTTAGCAGTATCTACAAAAAGCATATCCCACTTCTTTAATTATCTTGGAAAAATTTGATGTTAGAATCTGTTGCTTAGACTTTGAGTCTTCAAAGAAGAGCCATTCAATTCTGAAATCAATAGGTCCATTTATTTCATTCATTAAGTAGAATATCATGCAGCATAACTCTAACTCTAAATACCCAAGGAGACAAAGAGGAGAAGGCAGGAGTAGCAATATGAGGGAACTAGGGCAGATGTTTGACTACATACACTGAGCCTATGATCCCCGTAAGCTCCAAAATTAGAAGATTTTCATCAATCCTTTTGCCCTTTTACCAGAGCTGGAGTTGTTACCTCCAAAGTCAAATGGTAAAGGAGTGGAGAGTGGACACAACCAATACAATACAATGTTAATAGCAGCCCTCTAGTCTGATCATTTCCAGGCTATAGAAGGAATTAGAAGATCCAGGATGATCTTTTCAGGGGTTGCTCCAAAGATTTGAAAAATGGTTATACCAGGAATTTTCTTTTTTCCTCTGAGACTCTTGGGTCTTTCTTCACATCATGCTTTTAAGATACTCATGCAACTCATCCAACTCATAGAGCAAGGTAATTTTGGGATTGTGAATTGGAGTGGAGTCTTTATCAGGAGAATCAAATAGGCATTTTCACCTCTGACATCACAGGCCAAAAGGCATTAATCAACTGGGAAATAGGAAGTATCTACTTAGGAAGTTTCTAATCATAGAGTCAAGTGAAAGCTTTGTAAAGCACGTACCACAAAATTTGACACGATTTTTTAAAAGAACAAATGTTTGTTCCTTTCTCCTTTTCTTCTCTTCATGAAAGATACAGAGATGGTGTATTCCTGAGAACGAACTGGACAGAATGGAGAAAATAGCTATTAGGAAGAAGGGGCACTACTAGGTCATGCCAGCTTTTTTTAATGAAGAAAGACTACATGATAAAATTTTGCCATTTTGACAAATGTGTGATTTAATTAAGAAGGATATTCACTCATAGTTGCATCCAATACAATCCTTGTCTATGCTCTTTAATAATTTCACTATAAAGGATCTGCCCAATGCACTGGAGACTCCCTCTGATTCTTTTAATATCTTCTTTGTCTTTCTGTTGTTTTCCAGTTTTGTTTCATGACCAGCCCAATTTTGTATTTGTCATACACGAACTTGATTTTTATGCTACTTCTTACATATTATAATTGGTAACATACTGTAGCCTACCAACATCTCACATATTTCTTTACATTATCCCTGTCCTTGCTTCTAATTTTGACTCTTCCAAGATGGTAGTGATTCCTAATTCACAGCCACATTGCATCTCTGGGGGAATGTTGATATTAAAGTGACAAGGTTTTGCAGTTATGAGCAATTTAGGATCATTAAAAACATGGCACAATTTCCCAAATGTGATGAGTCCAATTTCCTCTTTCTTTTTTCAGATCTGGGCTCAGTGTATTGTGCTGAGGAATATTCATGTTTTAGCTATCTTGCTTTTGCATGTGGATAGTAAGAACAATTTATTTTGCATTAAACATGAATATATTGTAAGGTCTTCATATAATTGCATAATGCCATTTGAGAATAAGAATATTTATATTAAAAAGTGCTTGTCTAGTCAAATCTATTATATGGTATTGTGTACCATTGATATATGTGTGAAAGATTATTTGTAAGAAAGAATTCTTTGAGTTTGTATTTTGCTTTCTTAAGTCAAATTTTAAAAACCAGCAAACAAGAGGCAGAGCAGTATATTTTGTTCTCCTATACCTCCCAATTATTTAAAAACATTTATCATGGTTAAATATTTTTTTTCAAAGTTTTAACATTCACTTAAAATTTTCTTTGAGTTCCAAATCTTTCCTTCATTCCAGTTTTTTTTAATCCATTAAGAACTCAAGAAATGTAATATCAATTATACACATAAAATCATGCAAAAAAAAAAAACATGCTTCCATCTGCACTGAAAATTCATCAGTTCTCTCTCTCAAGGTAGACATGATTTGTTATCATAGGTGATCTGGAATTGTCTTAGATTGTTGTCTTGATCATAATAGCTAAGTTAATTATTCTTGACATTTAACTATGTACAATTCTTCCATTTCACTTTGCAAAAGTTGATATAAATCTTCCCAGGTTTTTTTTTTTTTGTTTGTTTGTTTTGTTTTGTTTTGTTTTTTGAAACCATGCTACCCACGATTTCTTACAACTCAATAGTATTCCATCACAATCACATACTACAATTTGTTCAGCCATTCTTCAATTGATGGCATCTCATCAGTTTTCAATTCTTTGCCACTGAAAAAAGAGCAGCTATAAATATCTTTATACAAACAGATTTGTACAAATTGATTTCTTTGAGATATGTCATTATTGGGTCAAAGGGTATATTTTGTAGTTCTTTGTACATAGTTCCAAATTATTCTCCAGAATGGTTAGATCAGTTTACAACTTTACCAAATGATTCTGCCCTCAATATGTTGTGACCCTATATTTCCTCATTCCCTTCAGTATCATTTTCCTTTTCTGCCCTAATACCTACATACAGTGATATATAGGGGTTGTTTATTTTACGTTTCTCTAATCAGTAGTGATTTAGAACATTTTTTTCATATGACTTCTTATAGCTTTGATATCTTTTTTTCCTGAGTGCTGCCAATGAATATCCTTTGAACATTTATCAGTTGGGGAAAGGTTCTTTTTTTTTTTTAATAAATTTGTTCAAGAACCTAGATATTTGAGAAATACAGCCTTTTATCAGAGAAATGTGCTACAATTTTTTCCCCCTTAGTTTTCTGCTTTCCTTCTAATTTTGGCTGAACTAGTTTGTCCTTTTTTTTTTTTTAATTTCATGTAATCAAAATTACCCAATTTATTTCCTGTGGTCTTCTTTATTTCTTGTTTGATCATAAACTGTTCCCTTACCTATAACTCTAATAGGTAAACTTTTCCATGTTCTTCTAATATGTTTGTGATATCACTCTCTATGCCTAAATCATGTACCCATTTTGATCTTATCTTGTGATCTTGATCACATCTATATGATGTGAGATGTCTATGCCTAAACTCTGCCAAACTGCTTTCTAGCTTTCTCAACTAGCTTTGTGAAATAGTGAGAACTTGCCCCAAAATTTTAGATCTTTTCATAAAAAGAGAGGAAAGGACCCACATGTGCAAAATGTTTGCAGCAACCCTTCTTATAGTGGCAAAGAACTGGAAAGTAGTGGATGCCCATCAATTGGGGAATGGCTGAATAAGTTATGGTACATGTATGTTGTTGCTGGAGGTCTAACTCAGATTTGTAGAATGGATCTCTTCTTGTGAGAGGATAAATGATGCTATAAGAAGACTGAGAGGCAGTTGCATTCTCTGACCTCTCTCCTCTTCCTTCTTGCCTTCAATTTATTTCATTCCCAATCCACAAGGAACATCTGTGTTAGTAAAAGCTGCTAAACACATGTATGTTATGAATTATTATTATTCTATAAGAAACAATCTACAGGATGATTTCAGAAAGGCTTAAATGAACTGATGCTAAATAAAATAAATAGAACCAAAAGAATATTATACACACTGGCAACAAGATTATGTGATCAACTCTGATGAATGTGACTTTTCAACAATGACATGATTCAGCCAATTCCAATACACTCATGATACAGAATCATTTGCAACCAGAGAGAGGACTGTGGGGACTGAATTTGGATTATGACATAGTATTTTTACCTTTTTGTTGTTACTGTTTGCTTGCTTTTTTCCCTTTCTCTTTTTTATTTGATTTTTCAGCGCACAGCATGATAGATATGGAAATATGTTTAGAAAAATTGCACATGTTTAATTTATAGAGAATTACTTGCTGCTGAGGGGAGGAGCACAAGGGAAAGGAAGGAGAAAATTTGGAGTACAAGGTTTTGGAGGAGTGCAAGTTGAAAACTATCTTTGCATGCATTTTGAAAATTAAAAAAAACTTATTAAAAAGCTAAGCAAAAAAAGTTTGGAATTTTGTCTTTATCAAATACTAAATTACTATGATTATTTGATTTCTGTTTATTGTACACCTGAGCTATTCTATGAATGAACAACTCTATTTCTTAGCTTACACCAGATTATTTTTATGATTACCAATTTATAATATAGTTCAAAAATTTTGGTGCTAGTCTGTGTTTTTTCACATTTTCTTTTCATTGAGCTCTATAATATGTTTTGACATTTTGTTCTTCTAAATGAATTTTACTATTATTTCTTCTTCTTTAAATTATTCTTTGGTAGTTCATTCATAAGGTAATCCTTAGTAAGTAAATTAATTTGGGTAGAATTGTCATTTTTATCATATTCACTTAGCCCACCCAGAAGCAACTAACATTTCTCCAATTATTTAGATCTTTGTTTTTTGGGGAAAAAAAGTGTTTTGTAAATATATTCAAGTCATCCCTGGGTTTATTTTGGCCAGTGGACTCCCAAGGATTTTATGTTGTCTGCAATTGTTTTAAATGGAATTTCTCTTTCTATCTCTTCTAGATGGACTTTGTTGGTAATATATAGAAATGCTGATGATTTTTGTGAGTTTAATTATATCTTGCAACTTTACTAAAATCGTTCATTGTTTCAATTAGTTTTTTAGGTGATTATCTAGGGTTCCTAAATATACCTTCTATCTATTACAAAAGTGATAGTTTTCCTTCCTCATTGCTTATTCTTATTTCTTCAATTTCTTTTTCTTGTCTTTTTTTATAGTTAGTTTTCTATATATATTTGTATTTCTAATATAATAATGCATAATAATGGTGACAATGAATATTCTTACTTCACCCCTGATTTTATTAAGAAGGCTTTTGGTTTATCCATATTACAGATAATGTTTGTTCTTTGTTTTAGATATCATTTATCGTTTTATCATTTTAAGATGTTTCATTTATTCTTAGGCTTTAATGTGTTTTAATAGAAATTAGTGTTCTATCTTATCAAAACCCTTCCCTGATTCTATTGAGATAATAACATTTATTATTATCATTAATTATTATTATTGATATGGAAAATTCTATTCATAGTTTTCCTAATACTTCCCAGTTGGATGTGAAGATATGATCTGCCATACAAAATTATCTCTTTGTTTTTGTAACAGTTAAACTTCTCTAGTAAATAAGGATAGAATCAACATATTTATTTTTGTTTATTTCCCAATTTTTGAGTAAAAAATTATGCTTTAACAAAATAAATTTGAACTGCTTTAATTGTATACTATATCTAATCCCTTCTAATTTGATCTTTATTTTTAACTTTGCTGGGACTATTTGAAGATCAGATTCACTGATTACAAATGACTACTGTATCTGAAAGCAGTCATTTCAATTTTTGTTATAACTAATTTCACTTTTATTATACAGTTTGGTACTTGTCATAACCAATGGCTTCAGATACATGTACAAGTATAAAACATTCTAATAGTGTACTTTCTTGCCTTTCAATTCTTGGTTTCATCCATATTTTTCAATTTGTTTTTTCACCTTTTCTTTAGTGACCTCTTTCACATAAAAGGCATCAAGTGCCAAGATAGAAAATGGACATTATTTGGAGTATACTGTCAAATATTTTAAAAATATTTTTCTTTCCTTTTTCATCCTTTGAAGCAGATGTTAGAATACAAGTGACTTCTTGTTGGTGCAAATGAGCACTTCAAAGAAAGACAACCCAAATGTTTAATTTTTTCACCATCAAATAGTATTTCTTGTTAACTTTGGACATGTGATGGAAGCAATTCCACCAATTTTTTTATTTTCTTTTTCAAGGGAAACTTCCAAAAATACTCTTGTTAAGTTTCAACCTCTTTATATTATTTTATTTATAGAGAGAATCTTAATAGAAATATGGTATTTGTTTTTGTATTATTCCAAATGCCAATTTAGTGGTCACTAGACAAAAGTCATACATGTACAAATAGTGATCTTGACATTTATAAGTGCTCTAAAAAATATGGAAATCTTAGCATTCTCTAAAGGCTTTGCCTCAACTCCACTGTAATCATTATAGAAAGAAAGAGACACTTCTCAACAATGAAGACTAGTCAGTACTTTGAGCCATTTCATGAATTGCAATAGCCCCGAAATATACAATGGATTTCTTTTTCTTTTACTGGACCTGCGATTTTATTGTAATCAGGAAGATCAAATGAGAAACTTCCTTTTATCAAATTTCTAAAGTGCTCTGTAACTTTGAGATCATAGGTTTAAAGCAGGGGTTCCTTAGCAAGCATCTATGAAAAGATTGCAGTGATATTAGAAGAGAAAAAAAAAAATTACATCTTTATTTTTACTTATCTCCATATGAAATTTGACATTTCCTTCAGTTATTTTAAAATATTATTCTGAGAAGCAGTCCCAGGCTTCTTCAGACTGCAAAGAGGGTCCATGAATTAAAAAAAAAAAATCAAGTCTTAACAAGTTATCTAAAGTAGTAACAGGTAACACAAATTGCCCAAAATTTCACAGCTAGATAATATCTTTGATTTTCTATTTTAATCTTTTAGGATAGAGTCTTCTCAATTGAACCTACTTCTAGTTATGTTATGATACCATGCTCCCACATTTAATTTATCTTTTAATTCTTCTTTTCAAATGTGTATACAATATTTGACTTGTGACAGCAAATCATTCTTTTTTTTTTCCCCACCTTTGAATGAGAAGTGATGTGAAGCCTGGTAAATAAGGTTTACCTATCCCTAAATCCTGGGATTTTGTTTCCTATGTTTACTTAATAAATGAAAGTGTGAACCCTGACCCCCTTACTCTTTTGCCATGAGAAGTCTCCCTTCTCCAGTAACAACATAATTTTTTAAATCTCCATAGTAGTGAAAATACAGCAACAACATCTATGACCTACTGTCATTTATGTGTTCAATCAAAAACATGAGATCAGATGAAACTTTATCAAGAGCAGTTAGTGCCATAACAACACTCCAAATTAAAGATCTGTTTTAGGGTAGTCAAAAGATGTATTTTTAAAAGTTTGGAATTTATCTTTTCAGACTCTGGCCCAGAAGGTGCTAGTAAATATTTAACAACCAACTTTGGAGGAGTGGAGGAAGTAGTGAGGTATACACAAGGCATACTTTTAAGTATGATCTGAATTAACATTTCCTCTGTCTCTTTCTTAATGCTAAACAATCAATAAAACAGTAAACTAAACCTTGCTGTGTAGCACTGGCTGATTTTTTAAGTACAAGCCTTCCCAAGAAAAAAAAAAAATTACATTCATCTCTAGAGCCCATAGGAGCTAACTCCAGCACAAAACTAATTGGACTGAGTTGCGATAGGTGGAACTGCTTGTATACCCTAAGAGACCCAAGGTGTAGGGTTAATTCTAATAATTTGTGGAGGGCTTTCTGATGAATTTAGAGGAAGAGATAAGAAGTAAAGAATCTAAAGGGAAGAGGTAATGTGACAGTTGATAGGGAGATGGATTTAGGAAGACCTATGTTCAAACACTTTCTAGCTTTGTGACGCTAAGCAAGTCCTTAACCTCTCTATGACTCACTTGTCTCTTTTGTAAAAGGAGGGTATTCAATTCAGTGGCCTCTCAGGTGTTTTCAATTATTAAATTCAAGTGCAGTCTCACACAGATTATGGGTTGAATGCATCTCAGTGTCCCAGGCAAGTCTCTTTGGTGATGAATTATAGAAGTTACCATTTTGTATTGGTGGAGGGAATTTCTCCTGGGAGAGGTTGTCACCAAATTCAGATCATAGATATGAATCAAAAAATCAAATAAAATCATTCTATAAGTAGATAGGGGGAGAGAGCAAGATCTTTTCCCTCCCATATAATCCCCCTACCTTCTAATTTAAGCTCCTAGTTAATGATAGCAAATCCCAGATAAACTTGCATATTATGTCTCCCAAAAAATCCTACTGTTTTCAGCTGGGGAAGGTTTAATTTCTCTACCTGGAAGAAAAGAGTAGTGGAAAAGTACTAAGCCCATGTTGCTGAACATGCACAAGGAAAGAGAAAAATGATTAGTGTGGGAGCCTTGTGGTTTAGAAGCCAGATAATCCTAACCACTCCCTTTCTTTGAGAGATTGGATAAGTAGGGCAATCAATAGGATAGTGACTTTGAACTTGCAGAAGTAATTACTAAATATTTTAAAAGCTTCAAGATTTACACCCTGACTCAGTCTTGTTCTAATTTCTTTATGTTCTAGACACAGAGAGATGGAGAAAGTAAAAGACTGCATACATGTACAATAGAGAATAGAGTTCCAGATAAGTACAGAATGCTAATGAGTGAATTATTAGTACAAAATGTTGGTAAAATCTCACTCTGCAGGAGTCAGAAGACCTTGATCTGCCATTTATAACTGAAAGATACAGTAATAGAAAGGGTCTCAGAGTTCATATAGATCACAATACCATTTTATAGCTAACCAATCTGAAGCCCCTGAAAGTAAAATGACATAAACCTATAATTATACAAATTAGAGGCCTCTGAGGCAGGATTTGAACCCAGGACCTCTTATTTCAAAGTTAATGGTCTTTACATTGTGCCATTCTGCCAGAATCAAGTCATTTCCCTTATGAGATATTTATTTACCTGAAGTGATTTTTTTTTTCAGTTAAATTTTATTTATTTTTAAATTTTATTTTCAGATCCACTTTTTATCTTTCCTACTTTAGTTCTCCTCCACCATAATTGTGAAAGAAAGAAGATAGACAAATACTTTTTTCAAATATGTATAGTCAAGCAAAAAATTTTCCCTGGAGTGTAATGGGCTGAGGCTCGAGTTGATGCACTGAGGTCCCAAGCACGTGAGGCTAAATAGTAATTGGACCATACTCTATTAATATGTATATACTTGGAGAAAGAATGGCCCCTGCCCACTCTTTGTGCAAATCCTGATGTGTTGTATAGGAAATGATGATTTTGGTGGGTGGAGGCAGGGGAATGGAAAGGGAAGTGGAAAGAGAGACTGCTGGTTGGCATCTTGACACAGCTGCTTGTATTGCTATTGCGACCCCCCCTTTACCTGCAATCCCCTTTCACCTCTACTGGCTGGCTTCCTGTCACAGCTGCCCATATTGCTATCATAATCCCCTTTCACCTCAAAAAGAATAAAGATTGAAGATTTTTCCTTTAACCTGAATTCCTGACTCTGCATGATTTTAAATACGCAGTCATCACACTGGAGTCACTGAATATTTGTCTAATGTGATAAGTAACTAAAATTGGGTCAGCATTATTTAAATTATTATGTATCAGCTTTATAACATAATAATATAAATGATCACATTATACATTATATAAATATCATATGTTTTATATTATATATGTATCATATGTTTGCATTATATATTATGTATTAGCATTATTATTAATGAAAATAAATAATCTAATAAGATCAGGGATAAAGCAAAGATGTCCTCTACCACTACTATTATTCAAAATAGTTCCAGAAATTCTAGCTACTGCAATAAAATAAGGAAAATAAAATAAGAGAAAAAGGCAAAATAAAATCAAATTATTTTGGTTAATGTCTGGGCCAAGTCACAGCTCTGGAGTGATGAATAATAACTTCACAAAGTTATTGTAAAGTACTTTGTAAGCCTTAACTGCTATATAAGCTCTTATACTGGAGAAGGAAATGGCAAATCTCTCCAGTATCTTTGCTGATGAAACATGATAGACATGCTATGGTCTGGTCACAAAGAGTTGGACACAACTGAATGACTAAACCACAATAGAAGTTATGGTATTAATATTACTTCCAAACCAATCAAACTACAATGCATGAAACTAGCTATCAGAATTAAACTGAACTTTTCTCCTAGAACTGATTAAAGGATGGTGGGACTGAAGAAGTAAACTTTATAGTAGTGCTCCTTTGGAGCACCATTGTTTTCCTTCATGGATTTTTAGAACAGTAGTATCAACTCAAATAGAAATGGGGCCCACTGATCCATACATAATGATCCTTGCATATATGGATGGATGGATATATATAAACATATATGTTTGTTTATTTGTAATTATTTGTGAAATATTTCCCAATTACATTTTAATCTGGTTCGCTTCAGTTTGGTTCAGTTGTCCTTCATTCTACAATGGGACCAAAATGATATCACTCTATTAGTACCAAGTTAGTATGTTCAGCTATGGTCCATCATGCCAATCTAAGCTCAGAATGCTGTTTTCACTTTTGTTGTTTTCTCATGTTTTTTCCCTTTTGTTCTGATTTTTATCTCCCAACATGACTCATGTGAAAATATGATAAAAATTGATTGTACATGTATCAGATTTCTTGGTAGCATGAGGGAGGAGGAGGTAAGGGAAGAAGAAAGAAAAAATTGGAACTCAAAATCTACAAAAATAAATGTTGAAAAACATTTTTTCTTATAAATGGAAAAATAATACCTTAAAAAACTTTAGGAAAACAATGATTTTGTCTCTGACATGACTCATGTTAACCTAAACAAATCATTTACCCTCTCTGGGTCTCAGTTTCCTTATCAGTAAAGTTAGAAAGATGGATGAATTGGCCCCTAAAGTTCCTTCCAGCTCTATATCTTATAATTCTATGATCCTGTGGCTTGAATAAAAGAAGTGGTATAAAACATTATTGAAGATATCTATGGCTAGAAAGTATGACTAGAAACATCAGTAGATTGATTTTATGGTGAAAACAAGAGATAACAGATGGATAGATTGAGTTTTTACTGGAATGGATAGTATTATACTATATGGTATCTGTTAATAGTAAAGGATGGCTAGTTGGATTGATAGAGCATTTATTAAGTCATTGTTGCAAGCAGTAGACACTGCACTAAATGCTCAGAATACAAAACAAATCAGATAGTTTCTACTCTTCAAGGAGCATTCATTCTAATAAGGAAAAACCAAATATAATGGCAAGTTGGTAAGGGTGTGTGAAGGGCTTATTGTATCCCAATAGAGAGATGGAAATAAAGTAAGCATATGGATAGGTTTTCTTAAGAAATGAATATTCCCAAGCAAGGACTTTTCAGTCAAAGAGTACCTATTATGGCAAAGTTATACTTAGCAGGTTTCACAAAAACCTGACCTCAGATATTTCTTACTGTGTGATCCTGGCCGAATCACAAACCTTTTTGCTTCAGTTCCTGTTCTATAAAATGAGTTGGAGAAAGAAATGGTAAACCACACCAATATCTTAGCTAAGAAAATCCCAAATATGATCACAAAGAACTAGCTGTGATGGAAATGAATAGCTTGTCCCTATTTTTCAATAATGTATACTATATTAGTAGCATGTACTACTATATTAATATATATGCAAATATATATTATGCAATATATATATATATGTATATGTATACATATATATACATACATATAATGTAAAATAAGAATCTTGGTATGAGATAAAGATGAAATAAATTATATTTTAATAAAATTTAATATTTTAAAAACTTGCTAAATTTATAAGTGAGAACAATTTGATATTCATTATTCTTTATTTAAAAAATCTTGGCTTAAAACTTAATGATATAGTAGTTTAAAAGCTTAATTCTAAACATCTGTTTATTTTGATACTTAGGTTTAAAAACTATCATAGCTGAAAAAGATACCTCACACAAAGCCAAACAGAAGAACTATATCATTGGCTATATTTGCTGCATTATGATACTCATTTTTCAACTCCACCCATAAATATGCAAAGATTTTTGTTAAAAATCTGTCTAGTAAATTTCCATCTTCCCTGATGTGGAAGACATTGGGCTCAGGCAGGTAGGTCACACTCAAAACTGAAACAATATTCCAGGTAGTTAGAAGGAGACATTTGCAATCTTGAGTGACCTTCTTTATTTATTTCCAAGCTGTTAGTTGTTGTTGTTGTTGTTTTTCCTGGTAGAGGGGAGGGAGAACTTGAGAGTATGGTTGCAGATCCAAGAGAGTTCTGTGCTTAGTTTCTTGAGCCCAAAGTCCCCTGGCCTTCCCATCTGCCTGGGGAGGAGTATGTAGCTGACCATCCATTCCAGCCTGCACTGAAAGTGGACAGGGAGAAGAGCAGCAGAAGCAGGTGGTGGCTGCAATAGTGCTGAACAGCTGTGCCACTCCCCTTGTCTTTGCTTGCCCTAATACATTATCTCATCTACTCTGTGGGAGTATACACTCTAAACTTTGGAGGTTACTGATAAAATGGACAACAGTAATAATTCAATTTAAGAATTTATTAAGAACTTATGTGTAAGAATTTATACTAGAGGTTGATGATATAAAAGAAAAACAGTCTTTGTTTTCAAGAAGCTTATAATGTATTCACCTGAAAAATACATTTAAAAAAATACAATCTGAAAAGGAAGAAAAAAAAAATAAAGGAATAAGGAAACATTTTCTGCTTAAAGTGTCCCTTGTGATAAACTATGAAAAAGACTAAAAATTTTAAGAGGAAGAGATAAGGAGCGAGTACCTTATCATATATATAAAAGAAGATATGTGGAAAGTAGAGCCCCATGTTTTGGAAACAGTGAGTAGGCCGGTTTGACTAGAATATAGAGTACATGAATGAGACAAATATGACACAGAGTTTTTTATTTAATTCTAGAGGAATAGAAAACTACTTGAAGTTTATGGAGAATCAGTGACATAGTTACATTTGTACTTTTAAAAGAATCTTTTGAGAATGAATTGGAGAGGAGAGAGACTAAAAGTAGATAATTCAATTCAGAGGCTATGTAAATAGCTCAGGTTAGAAATAAGCAAGGCTTGAATTGGGATGGTAAATGCAGGAGTGAAAATAAAGCACCATTTGTGAAGGATATAAACATTGAGAACATTTGGTAACATGAATATGGAGGATGGGGTGGAGTAAAGGAAGATTAGTTAGTTGAGTATGACTTCAAGATTTTGAACTTAAATGAATGGAAGATTAGTGGTGCCCTAAAAGGAAAAGAAATAAACTCTGGGTTTAGAATGGTCTTAGACACTGAGTTTCATTTTGAACACAATGAGTATGAGATGCCAATGAAATGTCAAGTTAGCAGGCAGTTGGAAATCTGAGTATGGAATCCAGAAGACAGATTAGAGCTAGATAAATAACTGGACATAAAATATAATTGAATCTGCAAAACTTTGTTCACTAAGAAAGACCTTATATTATTGAAAATGGCCTGTGACCCTGAGGGATATCTATAGTTAAATGAAGGGATCTGGATGATGACTCAATAGTGGACTATAAGGAACAGTGAATTGAAAGGTAGGAGAAGAGCCAGCAAAAAAGCTATATCAGCATTGTCAAAATTTGCACAAAGATGAAACAGAAAAAAAATCAGATTTGGCAACTAATAAATTATTAGTAATTTTTTTGGATAACAAATTCAGTATAGAGGTAAGTTTGGAAGTCTGATTACAAAAGGTTGAGAAGTCAGTGGAAGATGAGAAAATGGAAGCAAGGAGAACTTCAACCATAAAAGGGAAAAGAAATAGTCAAGAGAAGCTTGAGAGGATAGAAGAGTCAAGTGAAAGTTTTTAAGAATAGGAGAAACTTGGGCATATTCATAGGCAGAAGGGAAAAGATCAAATGAGAAGTGAATAAAGATGAAAGAAGAAATGGTCAAAGATTCAATTTCTGGGAAGGAGTGGAAGAGGATGAAACATTGACCCAACTGTGGGGATCAGTCTTTGTGAGAAGAAGAGTAATTTCTTTATCACATACTGGAACAAGGGTAAAGAGAATAAGGAGTAATGTAGAGAGATTTTGAAGTGCTGAGGAGGGGAAAGGAGTTGTTGTGACATGGCCTAGATTCTCTAAGAAGGAAAAAGGAGGGATATAGGAGGCATTAGGGGAGTAGGGTAGTATAGAATGGCCATTGTGGAGACTGAAATAGAGTCAATAAGGAGAAAAAAAACAGACTGGTATATTATAGCATTTAGGTTCTATTTGAAACTAAAAAAATATTAGTAGAGGATATTCAGAAAGGTTGAATGTTTCCCTTAGTATTCAGCAACATAAAAAAAAAAAAAAAAAAAAAAAAACCTGGTAGGATAACCTAGAATTGAGATTTGGCAAGACATTACCAATCATAGCAAAGTAGGGCAAGGGATTCAAAAGTTAATGATATAGTCAAAATTGTAAAGGGAAGAAAGTGAAACAGGAACAGTAATGATGCACTCATATTAGGAAATTGTGGGATGACTAGAGTTTATTTTGAGAATGCAAAATTGGTTTGGAAAGAATAAGAAGAGAAACTTTACAAGGATATTTTTGGACTTGAAACTGAGATTGTGCTTTACATGCGCTAAAATGAACTATGAAACTAATTTCCCTTCTTAGAGATTGAGTTGGTACAGAAGAAGAGAAAGATTGTCTCCAATATTTTGGGAATTTGGAAATGTATATTTGTTACTATACCTTTGGAAGTTAATTGTCCTTTGGAAAAAGTCTTATATTACACTCAAAAGGGTGGCAAAAAAGCAGAAGAGCAAGGAAATAGGTAAACTTGCAGCATTATGGTGATGAAGTCAGGAGAATGAAGGATGGTTATCCTTGATCCTTCCTCAAAAATGGAGATTACTGGGAGAACTCATTGATGAGAGAAGAAACCTTCAGGAACAGAACTGCTGGGTCAAGTCTGGAGAAGCATAGAAAAAATAAATAAAGATGTAGTAAATCTCAAAGTTTGATCCAAACCCAGGTTCTTTATCTCTACATTCAGGGATGTCTAACTAAGCCAATTTCTAATTCTTATCTAATCTAATTCTAAATCTAATTGTAGCCTTCTTTGTTTTGGGGAATCTTAATTTATACATTATGACCCCTTATGATGTATTGGCAAAAACGCTAAATTTGGAGCTATTTACACTTGGTTTAAGTGTCACCTCTTTTATTTAAAATTTTGGAAAAGTTCCCAACAACCAAGGTACAAATTAACAATAAATTGAGATGATTGATTAAGTAATCTCTAAATACTTTGTTCTATGTCTTCAGGGGTTCATGACAGCAAATTAAGGAATAATCCATGTGACACAGCCATTCCTGCAATTTTGGGGGCAGGATATTTTGGGACCTGAGACATGGGTCATTCCAAATGAGTAGGAAGTCAAAATCAGAGACTATTGCTTCTGCTCCTCATCATTCACCTCAATAGCAATGAAAATGAATTCTAAACATAAAAGGAATTCCAAAAGATCATTAGTATGTCTGACTATGGGGTATAGTGGGATTATGACTAGACCAACAAGATCTGTCAGAGAAAGAAAGAAAAACAATTTTTAAAAGAAATATAAAATACCATCAAAGAGCAGCAAGTCAGAGAAAGTAAAAACGAGCACAGGAACATTGACCTGTAATTTCATTTACCTTCATCTGAAGATAAAACAGAAAAGATCTAGGCAACCCAATTGCCTCATAGTGACAGCCCTGGAATACCTCAGAAATTCTGGTGGAGCAATTCGAAAGAGGGCCATTATAGCATAACCTTCATAGTTTGGGAGGGAGTTGTTATTTGGCAGACCTTCTTCTAGGATCATTTGGATTTAGAGCCAATTTTTTAAAAAATGAATGTCTAATAAATCTGTTATTATATATTTTGACCAGAATGCTTACAAATGTTTGTCTTCTGGGTCAACCAATGAAAAGATTTTCCCCTGATTTCTGATTTGGATCCCAAAACAAGGGAAGCTGGTATCCTCCCAATAAGTAACTACTATTGGCCTTTAGTCCATAGAAAAATTATATATATATATATATGAAAAATGCTTAATATGATTGTACATGTATAGTCTATTTTAAATTGCTTGTTTTCTTGGAGAGGGAAGAGGAAAGAGAAATTGGGTGAAAACTTTGGAACTCAAAATCTTATAAAGATGAATATTGGAAAACGATAAAATACTATTTTTAAAAGAAAAAGTTATACATATCTTTGGGCCTATATATGCCATGTACTAAACCAGTGAAATGGATAGAAAAAAAAATTAAAGGGAAGCACAGGAATCAGGCAACCAAATGGTACAGTACATAGAGTACTGGGCCAGGAATCAGGAAGATCTCAGTTCAAATGTGACCATACACACTGTGATTCTGGATAAATCACTTAACCTCTGTCTCAGTTTCTTCATTTGTAAAATGGGGATAATAAAAACATCTACCTCCTAAGTTTGTTGTGACTTTAAAATAAGATATTTGTAAAGTATTTTGCAAATGTTAAAACACTATATAAATGTGAGCTATCAATACTTTTAGTTTTCTGTTATATATTAAATATTATTAGTTATAGCTATCTATATTATTACATAAATTACATTCACATTTAAGTATTTCTCTTTTAAAATCACATTTTTGTATCACATTAAGGTTTACCAATCCATTTTGTTCAATTACTCTATGAAGCAGTAATACAACTATTTTTTTCACCCTCTCCTCCCCACTTTATAATTAAAAAAACCTAGGCCCAAGAAGATTGCCTTTTGTTTGTGGTCACATGGAGCTGGCAAGTGTTGGATTTTCAATTCAAACCCTTTTCTTTTCCTTAGGATTAGCAAATTCTTCTCTTCTTTTCCATCCCACCCACATAGCCTAATGGTAAGAAAATTCTAAAATGAATAATGATGTTACACATTTGTTTTAATCTGCCAAACATAATCTCTTTTTACAACGATTCAATCAAAAAACATTTACTAAATACCTACTATGTGCCAGACACTATGCCAGGTAATAAGCAAAAAAGAAAACCATCTCTTGTAAGATATTCTGAGGTGGCAGATTCCTTTTGTCATGTAACACACTCTTCTGCCTGAGCATAAATGAGCTTTGGTGCCCTTTACCTAATTGTACTGTCTTCTGAAGAAACACAAAACTTTTCCACAAGTTAAAGATAAAATAGGAGAAGCCTGATCATTTCACTTAAATAAGCTTGTTTTAAGTGCTACTCTCATTTTTCCTCCCCTTCAAGCAGGTGATTCCTCTTCAGCCTCATCTGGAAACTTGATCTCACAGTATTGCACTGTGGTTTCCCAAGCTCCTTTACTCTCACTCATTCATGCAATCTCCTCATTTTCACTGACAGCAACAGATAAAATGAGTATAGAATCTCTAAGTGGAAACTGGGCCTAGAGAAATTCAGACAGATCCTGTACCACCCTGGGACCAGCACTGAAAGTTAATATTGATGTGGGTGGAATTTGGCTGCTGGTTTGTATATCTCATATAAGATGAAATCTCTACAGTAAAAGAGAACCAGTTAACAGGCCAAGAAATTGCCTCAAATTTCTTCTTCACTGTGACCATAAAGGCACAACTTGGAAACACTATGTTCTAGAAAGCGTTTTGGATTAAAAGCTGCTTTGAATCCCAGTAGTGCTGTTCATTAATTGTATAATCTATACCAAGTCACACTTCTTCTCTGGATCTCAGTTTACTTTTCTACCAAATGAAGGATCCATACAAATCTACAGCTGCATGAGAGACCTTAGAAATTACAGAGCCCTGCTTCCTCATTTTTCAGATGGAGAAACTGAGGACTACAGCAGTAGCATCCAAAGTAGGGATTCCTTCCCAGGAGACTGTGATATAACCACAACAGTTCATTAAAATACAAACATCTAGGTAGCAGACCATTCTCTCCTCAATAGCCAATCATGAGGTTTTCTCCAATATACTTGCACCATCATTTTTATTCATTATCAATCAGTAATGCATCCACTTCTGTTGCTGACTACCCATAGCTTGCCTGATCTTAGACCTAACTATGACACAGACACAGTACTGGAACACTCCCTCACACCACTTCCCTAACTCCATCATGACTTTGGCAAGGTATCAGGCTCTGATCTCCATTGCAGTGGCTGGAAATAAAAACTAACCTCTCCCTATATTTTTATTTTCAACAGAACTAGTTACTTTCAAAGAATGAACAGGCATGAATTGGATTTTGATCTTCATATCTCTCTCTCTCTCTCTCTCTCTCTCTCTCTCTTTCGTCCTCCTCCTCCTCCTCCTCCTCCTTCTCCTCCTCCTCCTCCTCTTCCTCCTCCTCCTCTTCCTCCTCCTCCTCCTTCTTCTTCTTCTTCTTCTTCTTCTTCTTCTTCTTCTTCTCTTCTTCTTCTTCTTCTTCTTCTTCTTCTTCTTCTTCTCTCTCTCTCTCTCTCTCTCTCTCTCTCTCTCTCTCTCTCTCTCTCTCTCTCTCTGTCTCACTGTTTCTCTCAAGCACACACACACACACACACACACACACACACACACACACACACACACTCTTCTAAACATCCTTATTACTGTGGATGGTACCATCACTCTCCAAGTAATTCACCTTACCAATCTGATCAACCTCCATCATATACATCCAATCGGTTATTAAATCTTTCTAATTTTTATTTTTATATTACTGTTGCTCTTCAGTCATTTAATTGTGCCTGCCTTTTTATCCATGAATCATACAAAGAATATCAGGCCCTTCTGCCCTCCCCTATCTCCTAAAGACTGTCCAAGCTTATGTTTGTTGCTTCTATGACACTATCTATCCATCTTATCCTCTGTTATCCTCTTTTCATTTTGCCCTAACATCAGATTCTGTTTTCTCTTTATGTGGCCTAAGTACTCACGTGTCAACTTCAGTATTGTCTATGTATTTTCTGAGTTAATTTCTTTTTTTTTTTAATAACAGCTTTTTACTCTCAAAACTTTACTTTTGAAACTAAAGATTAGTTTTCAACTAAAGATAGTTTTCAACATTCATCCTTGCAAAACCTTGTGTTTCAAATGTTTCTCCTTCTCTTCTCTCCCCACCCCTCCCCTAGACAGCAAATGATTCAATATAGGTTAAACATGTGCATGAATTAATTTCTTTAAGTATGAACTGATTTGATCTCTTTGCTGTCTAAAGGAATCTCAGAAGTCTTCTCCAGCATCATAATTGGAAATTGTCAGTTCTGTCATGCTTGGCATTCCTTATAGTGAAACTCTCACAGCCATACGTTGCTACTAGAAAAAAAAATACCTTTGACTATATGGACCTTTTATAGCAAGATGACATCTCTGATTTTTAGTATACTATCTGGATTTGCCATAGCTTTCCTTCCAAAGAGCAAACAGCTTTTAATTTCATGGCTGCAGTTCAAGAATATAAACTCTGACATTGCTTCCATTTCTTCTCCCTCTATTTGCCAGGAAGTGATAGGCCCAGTTGACAAGATTTTAGATTTGTATGTTTGTTGTTTATTTTAATATTTAGTTTCAAGCCAACTTTTATACTCTTATCAAGGAGTTTCTTAATTCTTTACTTTCTGCCATCAGAATATTAACTACATATCTGAGATTGTTGATATTTCTTTTAGCAACCTTAATTCTGACTTTTGATTCATACAGCTTGGCATTTAGCATGTTTTACTATGTATATAAGTTACAGATACATTTAGCAAATTGTTCTATGTATGCAAGTTACAGTATATGTGTGTGTGTATCTTATATATATATATATATCTTATTATCTTATTTATTTAACATATATATATATTAAATAAATAAGATAATATATATCCTTGCCTGGTCAATTTTAACAGTTGCTTTTTGGCTCACATACAGATTCCACAGGAGATAAGTAAGATGATTTTATAGTTTCATCTCTTTGAGGGCTTGGCACATTTTATTGAGATTCACACAAAGGCTTTGGTATACTCAATGAAGCAAAAGTAGAATTTTTTTCTGTAATGCCCTTGATTTCTCCATAATCCAGTGAATGTTGGCAGTTTAATCTCTAGCTCTTTTACCTCTTTGAAAATAAATCAGTTTTCCAGTAATTCTCAGTTCACATACTGCTGAAGCCTCACTTGCATGATTTTTAATTTGAACATTCTTTGGCATTGCCTTTTTTTTTGGGGAGGGGGGTGAGGAGTGCTATACAAACTGTTCTTTTCCAATTCAGTGATCACTGTTGAATTTCCCAAATTTGCTGTCATATTTAGTAGAGTTCTTTTATAGTGTTATCTTTTGGAATTTTACATAGATCTTCTGGAATTCCAATACTTCCACTAGTCTTATTGTTAGCAATGCTTCCTAATTGACTTCATTCTGTAGGATGACTGAAATAGTAAATTTATGATATCTCCCAAATTTGTCCCTTATTCTCAACTCAGCTTCTACTTTAGATCAATCCTTCATTACCCCTTGACTGGACTATTTTAATAGCTTCCTAGATGGAAGCTTTAAGTGCTTCCCTCTCCATATATCCTTCACATAGCTGCCACACTGATTTTCCTACAGCCCAGATCTGAACATATAACTCCTTACTCAATAAATTCCAGTGCCTCTCTTTCATCTTAAAAATCAAATATTATTTCATTTGCCTATTGTAATGGGCTGAAACTGAGCAGATGCATTGAAGTCAAAGCACTTAAGGCTAATTACCAATTGGACAATACTTTATTAGTATATGCTTGAAGAAAGAACAGCTCTGCCCACTACTCTGTGCAAGTTTGATCTGTTGTATAGGAGATTGGGTGGAGGATTTAGGGGGTGGAGTGATAGAGCCAGAGTCACTCCTGGCAGATTCGTGTCCCAATTGCTCTCACTTCATATTGCCACTCCCTTCATGTCCACAAAGAATAAAGATCAAGGACTTTTGCTGATCCTGACTCTGGCTGATTCTAAAGTATCCAGGATGCTAACGTGGTCGTCACAGCCTGTCTTCCCTCCTTAATTTCTATTCTGGAATAAATTTTATAATAATAAGGGATGGGAAATAATTATACATATAGATAGATAGATAGATAGATAGATAGATAGATAGATAGATAATGTGTGAGGCATTGTGTTCACTGTGATATATAATATTGTAAGTAAACAAATCTGTACATATTGGGAGGGTGCTTCAAATATTTTTACTGATGATGAATATGATCAGAAAAATTTGGGCCCTACTGAGTTAGAGAAATGAAGTGACTGTCGTATGGTCATGCAGATGATGTAACTAGAATTCAAACCATGAGAGGATTAAATAGTCTATAATATCCCTTCAAGCCTTAAATATTGTAAATTTGCAAGAACATAGAATGAATGTGAGTCTTTAAGAGAATGCTTTTTATACTGAAATAACCTCACAGCTGTGGATATTAACAATTAATTTTGGCAATTTTATTCCTTATGATAATCTTGCCATCATTTATTGTTCTCCTTAATATTTCATACTCCAATCCACATTCAACTAAACTCCCAGATAATCTACTCCAGATAAAACATGTGTGCTTATTTAAACAGCCATAGCTGGGACAAAATCAAAAGACAAAGGACTAATCAAGAAATGAAAGGAATTTTTTAAAAGAGAAAACTACTGGAAAATTTAAATTTATGTAGAATGACCTTGATTTAAATTGATTTATATTTGTTATTTTAGCCTGATAATTATACAGGAAATTCATTCATATTTTTAAGAGTAAAACCTTTTGCTATTATTAGTTGAATAAAGACATGAGGACAATTGTGGGAGTGAAAATAGGGGACAGATAATTCTGTAGCCAGGTTTACATAGACCAAACTATGGAGAACTGAGACTTATGTAGACAAGGTAAACATTATTTTGTTTAATGAACAACTGTTTCAGTGTTTTTGGGAACATTGCCTCCCCTGCTCCCTCTCCATAATACCTCCAACAAGATTCTGTTAATTTTGGCTGCCTCTTAGAAATAGGGGTAGTTACTTTGGGTTCAGGCTGTCTAAGGACTGCCCATGCTCTGGCAGGTACAAGTGAGCTAGAGAGTCTTTGGATACAGACCCAATTAAACTAATTATATATTAGGACAAGCCTTGCTCCCTCCCAGAGATTATTACCAGAGATCTGGCCATCAAGAGATAAATTTTTTCTGGTCACAGTAATTCATGATGTCATACACTAAACCTTGGGAGAGGTTATAAACTAGATCAGTAGAGACCATACACTATACATATTCATATTTGGCATCCCTGAAGGACCAAAGCATTATTACAACATATTAAAATATGTAAATTGCTCTTTTGAGATAAACATACACACATACAAATACCCAAATGGTATCAATTTTATTTATTGGCATTTGGGCCAATATATCCCAATTGGTATTAAAAAGTACATGTATCTAGTCAAAATGAATCAAACCAGAGATATTTCTGCTTAATTAGGCCATGGTTAAGGCAATTCCTGCAACTTCTGAAAGAATCAGAAATGTTACAGTCAGTTATTATATACATTTGTAAACTCCTCAAAGTAAAGACCTATATCTTATTCATCCTTTTTTCCCTTTTATGCTCTTTATTGATGTCTTCTATCCTTTCACTCAGTTACTAATCTGCTTCCCAATAACACCCCCAAATTAATTTTATTTATTTTGAATATATATGCAAATATATTGCTTATATACATAGATACTTAATTGTATATATATGCATGCACATATACACAGACACATATACATACATATATGTACATGATGTACCTCTCCATAGAATGTAGGCCTTATGGTGAGTGATAGTTTCATTTTTCCTCATTTGTATCCTGAGCACCTAGCATAGTGTCTAGTATACAGAAAGTACTTAATAAATGCTTGTTGACTAATGATAGTTATTGACTAGTTGACTAATGATATAGTCTAGAGGAACCACCTTGAACTGGGTTATGAAAACAGATTGTTATATTTTCAACATAAACATTTAAATCTGTGGAAACAAAACAAAACAAACAAACAAATAAACAAACAAACAAAAAAAAACAAACGCTCCAAATCAGGGCTTGGTTTGTTGTTCTGCTGATTGTCTAGACTTAAGAAAGTAATAAAAAAAATTGTTAATGATGCAGATTAAACTTTAAAGTGTATTCTGTTTGCAGTTTTTAAAAGAAACACTTACTAGCATATACTTAGATATATCCAAGCATAAGAATTATAGTCTGCTAGGACATGGTAGGTTCTTCTGAGTTTAATTTTGGCTTTCTAATACTATCAAATGTATCTTTTTTATTTGCCTCTTGTTTGTCATGAACTCTTCATAGAATTTTTAAAAAATTAAAAAAATAAATGGATGAATGTTGGATTTTTTTTTTAAAGTTCACAGCTCCATAGTCCCTCTTAATTGCCCCATAATGTCATTATATTTCTATTCCCATGGTATGTGGTTATGGTGAAAACTAAACAATTTGAGGCAGCTAACTTGAGTAGTGGATAGAGGAGTAGAACTCTGAAGTCAGAAGAACCTAAATTCAGATCTAGCAGGTCACTTTACCTCTTATCAAAAAAAAATCTGATTTTTCATCTGTCTGGATATTTCTCTTCTGACTTGACAGTAGCCATAGCATAATATTTAACTTCATAAAAAGTTAGACTCAATCACCAAGTAAACTTGAACTTCAGAAGAAGATCCTTTGTTGAATAAGGTTTAGTATAGAAGATGGAGAATTTTACTACTGCTGATTCAGCTCACTAGATTTTAGAACTTGTAAAGTAATATTTTAAATTAATTGTATTAATTTTTTTAAAAATGAAAGTAAATTTGGTGGGGATTTTAAAAAATGAATACCATTGATTCATTTCTATCTGGTTATATAGCATAGCTTCATATTATTTAACATAATAATGATGGGATGAATATTGGTTGAGCATTGCTGAGCATGTAGTGATTCAGTCCAGTGAATAGAATGTAAGATCCCGAATCAGCAAGACTGAGTTCAAAATCTGCCTTATGTACTTAGTAGCTTCATGAGTATGGACAAGTTGTTTAACTATCAACCTCAGCTTCTTTATCTGTAAAATGAAGATATTCTTATCACCTACCTTTCAAGATTATTATGAAGATAAAATGAGATATTATTTAGAAAGCATTTTACATACCTTAAAACGCTATATAAATGCTAGTTTATATTATTATTATCCGTAATGTAAGTTTATTATTATTATAAAGTTGATGCTTTTAAAAAGTGTGAAATTGCATATGCTTAATTAAAACCTTCTCATTCCTCTTAATACAAATTATTTCTCCCTCCCCCCCCATATTTTTCCCCCTTTTATGCTTTTCCAAACTTCTCATGATAACACCAGCTGCAACAGGGATGGGACCAGTTGAAAGTATGATAGCATGATACTAGAGTTGGAAGCAAAAAGAGGAACAGCCCTTAAAAATGTGAGCCCACCCTTTCCCTATGGAGAATGAGATTTTTCCGAAGTAGACTCCCTTCCATATACAGTAAAACCTCAGTGTTCTGCTTTGAAAATATACCAAAAAAGAAAGAAAGCATTTTAACATGAAGTTACAAAGAATATGCATTAAGATTCTATTCAGAGAATGCCAAGCCTGAATCTTGGGTCAGCAACATTGATTGCTTTTCAGATGTCAACTTGAATTTGGATTCAAAAGGTCATTTCCTTTGCCAGTCATTGATTGTCTTTGAACAATATCTGAGTGTGCACTGAATTCATTGCACTACCCTCAATGGCATTTACAGAAGGAAATAAAATTAGAGTTGAGTGACTAACTATCCATTCAATTTAAGCAATAAAGGCAGTCCAGTCTGAAAATCTTAGGCCCAGAAATTCCTTTGCTCCTCTTTTTTTTGTCCCTCAATATTAAATTTATTTCCACTGAATTATCTTGATATGTCTTAACTATGGAGAGTTATATGACATTTTCCTGACATTGACATCCCCAGGATCATCATTTCTCTGAAAAGAGGTTTCTTACTCCCTGAGGTGATATGGATATTACTGGCTTTACACCTGCTAGTTACCAGTTGACCTATATCCAGTGCTCTGATTTGAGGAAAGAGAAATCTGAGAGAAGGCAAAGAAGTGGAATAGTATTCCTGCAGAAGACTGAGACACATGGAGAAAAGAGACAAACTAGTACATAACCTAGCATGGGTGTACCCAAAGTAGGATTGTGTGCTGGTAAACTACAAGCTACACACACACACACACACACACACACACACACACACACCCCAAAACAAACAAAAACAACCATTTTTGTTACAGGTAAAAACAAATCCAATTGTACCTTCTGCTGAGACTTGCTCTAATTCTCTATCTTATTTTGCCTAACTACTATGTATAGAGTTTGAATATAGGAAATTTTATTCTAGGAAAGGAAACAATGATGCTGATTCAGCTTTCCTCTCTCATACAAGAATCGCAGAATAATTGATTTCTCATTGTTAATGGATGCCCCAGAAGAAGATACTGTTAAATCCAGAATTTTACTAGTTCAAGTCAGTTTAGGTGCCAATAAAGGGTAGAAATTAGACTAAGGAAATCTGAGAATCTAGAGACCCTTAAAGAATTTGTAACCTTCCCCCAAGAGGATATCTCTATAATGATTCTTTCATATGAAACCGAACTGACTCAATTTTTTCCCCTTGAATTACCATAATTACCATATATCAGACTATCTCTGGAAAACCATTCAGTCACCTCAATTCTGCTAAGAAAATCATTTGGCGCTTGCACTTCATAAATTAAAGATTGTGACTCAGTCACTTAGCTCTTAGATTGATCTGTTATAACACAATAATTTTGTTATTTAATTTGTGGACAAATGGAGCTAAGCACAGTCTGAGTCTTGATAGCACAGAAAGTTCATCTTTTGAGAAATGACTGCCTTTATCTTCATGGTTACTGCCATTTTTCTCAAATGATGACAATGGGTTGAAGCATGGTCAAAAATCTCAGTCTTATCACAGATAAAACATAGTTTTATTCTTTTTTCCTCCCTTTTATTAATGACTTTCATTTTTGTTGTTTTTCTTCATAATCACTTTCCACTTTACTTCCCCAACCCATGTTTTCTTGTAATAAAATAAAACCAAAAATACTAAGCAAAAAAAAAAAAAAAAGCAATTAAGAGTACAGCAAATTTCAGTACTCATAATTCCCCACACTTCAAACAAAAAGTGGATATGTGTTTCATCTATTCTCCAGAATCAGTTTCCTGTTTCACTATGCTATCCTATAGTATTCCTTATGAAATGGAATTATTTGAAATAAAAAGATGTTAGCTGACTCCATCACTTAACAGCTTTGTCTATAACCTAGGACTTTCAGTAAGTCATTTCAGTTTTCCAGGCTTAAGTTTTCTCTCTTGTAAAATGTGGCAATTACACTAGATAATATTCAAGATCCCCCTCAAACTGCAGAGCTAATAGTCTACAGAATTAAAAATAGATTATATTTATTTGAATAAGTCATCTATTTCCTTTTGTATACAAGAATAAATTCTGGA
This sequence comes from Antechinus flavipes, assembly GCF_016432865.1. Taxonomy (NCBI): domain Eukaryota; kingdom Metazoa; phylum Chordata; class Mammalia; order Dasyuromorphia; family Dasyuridae; genus Antechinus; species Antechinus flavipes. The sequence goes on along the minus strand of NC_067398.1, from coordinate 100,854,826 downwards.
TACCTTTAATTTCTTTGTAGTATCTGCCTTAAGGGGTTTTCTCACCTTCCTGATTTTTAAAATTAGATTCCAAAATAAATATAGATTTACTATGATGATTAACATATATATTGCCAATATCATAAGTACATGTTAACAGGGGATTTGTGTTAAAAGTAGCTGCGTGGCTGTGCCTGGACATCGACTCATCTAGACTAGAAGGAAATTACCTTCTGAGTACAGAGGAGGATCATGGAAGAGTCCATTCCTGACATGATAATTATTTTTAATATCATATTATAATTATTATTATATCATTTTCTTTTATATCTGTTCATTTTCCAGTCCATTTCCTGACTTCAGACTTGCTTTTAAGGTTGACCTATGTATAATTCTGTATGGAAGATCTGGATTGGTTCTGTTGCAACATTCTTGGAATATTGAATGTGTGTTACTCTAGACAAAGGAACCTGAAGTCTTTTCAGCCTGATTGCTGCTTTTCTGATCTTAGCTCTGCAGATTTCTGGCCTGGATTTGGGTCTGAGTAATAAATGATAGCTGTTGGCCTCAGCCTCTGTCAGCCAGCTGGGAAGCTCTTTTGGTTCACAATGAAAAACTGCAGGCTCCTTTTTTGGTCTGAGATTCCTACCTTGGTTATTCCTCTACAAGCTTCATACTGAGCTAAAGGTTCAAAATAATACATGGTTCTGCTCCTGGGATAAACTACACTATAGATGCCCAATTCTAAGCTTATTCCTCTCTTAGTATGCACACCTGAGGTCACTCAGAGGGAAATAGATGCAGGTCTATTTATCAGTTTATCTTGGATTTGTTACACAGAACTGGACAGTGCTCAACAAAGCAGCCTGTTTATATACATTCCTGTCATGGTATTCTGAAAAGTATACTATGCAATCCCCATATGAGTCTGGAACTTCCTTTTGCTGAGTTCACAATCCTATCATGGGTACTAGAGTGTGCTCCTGAACTTGTCCAGTCCACAGTGTCTACTAATTTTTCTCCCTGTCTCCCTCTTCCAGCAAACCTGGACTGGAAAAATGAGTCACTGTAACTTTTTTCTTGGACTAGGATTCAGTTTGATTTTTAGATCAGTTTGAAGGAATTTGGAAGGAAGACTCTTGATGCTCCTTATGAATCCTTTCTTCATACCTCTAGCTGCTAATGCCTTCCTACATCAAATTTCTTTGTATTATTCACAATTTTGTGTGTGTATGTGTGAGGGAGTATCTGTGTGTGTGTGTGTGTGTGTGTGGTATGTGTGTGTGTGTAAAAGGAGAACATAATGGAAAGCATGAAATAAATAAATAGTGTTATGGAAATAGAATATAAACTTGGACAGACATCAGGAGATAGTGGAAGTTAGAAAGTCCTGATAAATTATGGAACATGGGGTCATGAAAAGTCAGAAATAAGTGAATGACTCAACAATAATGTATGTGTTATGTACATATGTAAGTATATATATATATATGTATATGTATATGTATATGCATACTATATATTTATGTATAATATGTATTCATGCATATATAATGCGTTTGTTTGTGTATAGTATGTTTATGTATATTACAGATTTATGCATATGTATATTACATATATTATATCCTTATATATGTGAATGTTGTAGATATCATCCAATATATTTATTTATATGATATATTTGTGTTTATATATTATGTATTTATATGTGTAGGTATATTACATATACATATGCATGTGTGTGTTTGTATATAGTATATGTATATATGTATTTTCTACAGGTACTTTTTTGCATATACTCTTATTTGTTTAGGTTTCCTGGATAAATGTCAAGCTCATTGTAGACAGGCAAGAATTATTTTGTTGATGTGGTTTAGTGCACATCCCATTGTAGATGCTTAATAAATGCTTATAATTGATTAATTGTTAAGATCTTTAAAATTTTGTTGTTGTTAAGTCATTCAGTTGTGTCAGACTCTTCATGATCCCATGGACCATAGTCCTCTATATAGTGAAGAAAGTAATCCTTTATCAAAGAAGTTTGGTGCCAAAATCTCCCCCCCCCCCAGTTTCTTGCTTTTCTTCTAATTTTGGCTGCATTCCATTTGTTTGTGCAAACAAAAATTAAGTTTATGTAATTAAATTATTAATTTTACCTCCCATGGACTTTCATCTTGTTTGATCATGAACTCTTTCCCAATCCATTCTATGATACTTTTCTGATAACAACCTAGAAAAAAAATCACTAACACTCAGTTTTACAGATAGATAACACTGCCAATTACTCAAGAATTTCTAATTGCTTTTTTTTTTTCTTCTGGGAAAAATATAAACTCCACTTCCCCTCTAGAATTCTAGAATTACATCCTGGGTCCAATCTATCTTTTCCTCAGATTATACATTCTTATTTTTCCCATGCTCTATATTCTACCAAACTGGCTTGTCATTCATATGCCCCATCTCTTATTTCTATGTATTTGTCATGAACATTTTCTGTTTCAGAAATGCACTCTTTCCTCACTTCTATTTTATAAAATCCCTGTTATATCATTAATAAATATAACTAAGAAACAAAGATATGAATAAATCATTAAATTATATTAAATTACCCATGATAAATATCATAGCATCTTTCCCTCCCCACGGTAAATGTTTTTGTTTGTTTGTTTGTTTTTAATAGTATTGAATTTTTCCAACTACATGCAAAGATAATTTTCAATATTCACCCTTGCAAAAGCTTATGTTCCAATTTTTCTCCCTCTTCCCCTTCCCCAAAACAGCAAGCAGTTCTACTTAGATTAAACAGATCATAGTAGAATCTTGAGTCAGTCTCATGTATACATGGAATTTTTTAATGAATTTTAGATTCCTTGCTTTTTTTGGCTGTTGAATCCCTGTTTATTATTTAAAGTCCAGTTCAAAAACTTTCTCTTTCAGGAAGCCTTCCTGACCCATCCCACCTAGAAATGATCTTTCTTCATCAGAAGTCACATAGTGTTTAGTTTTGTTCCCTGCCAAGGTATACAGCATGCTATTTTAAATTATATTTATTTGTGCATGTACCATACTTCCCTACTAAATTATAAGTCTCATGAGGACAAGGACAGAACCATGCATAATATAAAAGTTCACATCTCGCCTCAGCAGCATCAAGCTCAATACCTGGCACACTAGATATTTGATGCATGAGTTTTTAAATTAAATATGAATATTGAACTAGCATATGGTTCAATACATAAAACACATCATTTCATAGTACTTCTGTATAGCTCCATCTGCAGACTAAAACTATGGACTACTCCTTAAACAAAGAGGATCAAATAACTAAACTTCATGACCTCCTCCTTAAAGAAACTTCAGAAATATTTATATCATTAATTAAGATGCCTATCTGCCAAAGAAAGTTGTATGACAGAGTATGACAAAATTTGTAATCTAATCCTAAATTTGATCACTGATAATTTTTGTATATGAAAAATATTTAAAAAGTATGTTTCAACTTGGTTTTGAATCATTGAACATTATCATTGTGTTTAATTATTATGAATTAGAGACCTCCTTTTTTGTAGTCTTTGATGGATATGGAACCTCAATTATATGGATTCTCCCTCTTACAATAAAGAGTGTATCCCATGTACAATTTTCTCATCTGGTAATATTCTTATCCATGTCTTTCCATAACACATCAGTTGTATTCTAAATGTCAATTCTAAAAACCAATGGCCTTTCTTCCTTTGATTCTTTTAATATATCAAGGTATCAATGGAACAGTTGGGTTTTCCAACCATTGTCTTTTACACTTGTTACATAACTGTCTAGGAGCATTTTTTTTTAATCTAATGTAAGATCATACACCTACATTTGAAGGGAGCTCAGAGACCATCAAGTCCAACCCCTATACTTTACAAATGAAGTAATGAGGTATATAGACTTTAAACAACTTTCCCAAAACCATATTAGTACATATAACAGCTAATATTTGAACCCAGTTTCTTTGACTCTGACCCCAATTTTTTTTTCCCACTGAATTATTGCTGCCATGTCCTTCCAGTATAAATAAGAACATTTTGTTGTCATTCAGATGTTTCTTTCATACTCTTTGTAACCCCACTTGGGATTTCTTGAAAGATACTGGAGTAGTTGCCATTTCCTTCTTTAGCTAATTTTACAGATGAGGAAACTGAGGCAAGGAGGATTAAATGACATGTCCAGGATCATAAAGCTAGTATGCGACTGAAGCCAGATTTTAACTCACAAAAAAATTAACTAACTTCAAGCCTATCTACCTACTATGTCTATATATCTACCTATAATAATTGCAATATTATTGACAGATATAATAAATACCTGTAACATACATTTAAAAGTTCACAGAGAAATTTCTATAAACATAAAAATCCATTCCTTATCTGTGTTTCAAAAAGAAAGAATCTGTAAGCATAGTCATGATTGCTTTCAGTATGAAGAGGAAAATGATACAAATATCATTTAAAATAATCTTCGTTCAGAAATAAAAATAAAAGACTTGTGTTTTATGAAGCACATACTTTTTTTTCTGTTTTAAAAGATCAGCTATCAAACAATAGTTAGAGAAACAACATTGGAGTCAGGAATCTTTAGTGTTAAATTCCATCTCTGACAAATTCTGCTATGTCACTGAGAGAAAATCCCTTAACCCTCAATGTGCCAGCTGATCCTAGAAGACTTGAAGAAAAGAAGAATATTCAAATTGCAGAGTCAATGACGATCTGCATTGGGATAGGGAGAGAAATGTGTTTAGGGATATGCTCTTACACATTTGTGTATATTTCTCTCTCTCTCTCTCTCTCTCTCTCTCTTTCTCTCTCTCTCTCTCTCTCTCTCTCTCTCTCTCTGTGTGTGTGTGTGTGTGTGTGTGTGTGTGTGTGTGTGTGTGTGTGTGTGGAACAAGGGGCAATTAGGTGGCATAATGGCTAGAGTATTGGGCCTGAACTCAGGTAGATCCAAGTTCAAATCTGGCCTCAGACACTTACTGTGTAATCCTGGACAAGTTATCTAACTTTGTTTGCCTCAGCAAATCTAAGTTTTAAGTTCTAAGCTATTCAATGACTTCTTCAAGGTCACTTATATGGGAGGAGAAACCAAGCTTTCTGACTTCTAGGAGAGATCTTTTTTTGAAATGCAGGAAGGAAAAAAAGGAATGAAAAATGAATGAATGGATGAATGAATGAATGAAGCAAAGAGCAGAGAATAAAAGAAGGGATGAGAAATACCTGGAGAGTTAGAAAGAAGTGTTGGCCTCCCTGTACCACTCATCCATTAGGCTAATTAATGAATGATATTGGGAAAGAGGCTCTATCAGAAATAGTTTCCCCATTTTAGGTTCTCTTGCCCTGATTATTCACAGTAGAAATAAAAGAGGAGCTTATCTTTCTTCAGATTCCTTCCAACTGCTTTAAGAACTTTCCTGGGTCTTTCAAAGGTGGGGGATACATGAGGATGAAGGTTAACCACATTTAAACTGTTGTTTTCATTACCATAATGTGGGTTCCTCTTAGTAGAAGGCAAGGATCTGGGACCTATGCCTGGAAGTTGACTGAGTCTTTTATTCAGGAAAAATGAACACCCATCATGTTCAAGGTAGGTCAGAAGTTGAACACTGTCACAAGATAGTGCCTGTGGTTTGCAAACCACATCAGAGGACAAAAGAGAAGGGCTTGGAATTCTGTGGCTTTTCTGTAAGCAGAGCACAAAGAACATAGGGGAAATCCATTCTGTCCCACAGACTTGTTTTTAAAATGAAGTGAAATTCAATATTTAAACTTATGTCTTGCAGAATTCTTGCATTTTCCCCCTAACTCATTCACGTTCCCAAAAGTACTAAGAAAGTCAAATATTTCACTGAATTTAGAGTCCAGATTATGGGATTCCTGAAATGGTTCTGCTACTCAGATTTTGTGTGACTTCAGAGGAATTATTTAAACTTTTTTTGTTGTTGTTGTTGTTCCTCAGGGACTTCATCCATAAAATGAAAATAGTTGGATTAGAAAAATTATCATCTTTTCTAACTTTAACAACCCTTTTATCATCACTGCTTGATTTTACTCAACAGTTTAGTTTGAAAAAGTATTTTCTGACTATCAAATACTGGAGTGGATATATGGGGACACAAAGGGAAAAAGTCAATCAGGTAGCATTGATTCTATATATATGACAGACCAGGCACTAGGCTACACAAAGAAAGTTGAAATGAAAAGTTCTTTCCCTCAAGAAGATTATATTCAAGGAACCTACTATCAATTCTGAAATGAGAAGTAGGGGGAGGATGCTTAAGGAAAGGCAGGGAAATCTTTTATTCAAATGAGTAACTATAAAAGGTATTCAAAAGAAATACAAAGTAATTTGAGGGCAGAGTGCAAACAGTTGAGTAAATCTCTACCAAGCATCCATAAAAAGCTAAGATTAGACACAATTAAAGATTGTCTATAAAACACATGACATTTCATCCAATTCAGCAAACATTTATTTATTTATTTGTTTATTCATTCATTCATTCTTTTTAACTGATGCTTCTTTCCTATCAGATTTATTTCCAAATATATCTCTTTTCTTTCAACTATTCAACAAACCTTTTGTAATAAATTTTTTTTTTTTAAAAATCAAGGAAATAAAAAAAAGCATCAACAAAAACAGGGCAGCAAAAATGACAGGCACTGACTATATCTGGCAGTATATACAACATTCCACATCTGCAGACCCCCGTCTTGTCAAATCATCAAGTATTTATTAAGCATTTAGGATGTAGCAAATGATATGTTAAGAACTGCAGGAAAAAAATGCAAGTAAAAAGTAAGACAGTGCCTACTTTTGAGTCTGGTTTGAGGCCTTCCTCAGATAGATATTCCCAGAATAGAGGGCCATCTCTTGTCATCTTGTTTTGTATCTTGCCACTAGACCCAGATGGTTCTGGAGGGAAAAGTGAGGGGACTTTATATAGACTACTCTCACTTCAATCCAACTCACTTACGTGTCATAGTCCTCTTTGAGAATGAAGAACAATTTCCATAATAACTCACCAATGGAATAAGTAACTGAAGGGGGAAAGAGAGAAGGTTTAGTCATAATGTTTTTTTTTTGTTTTTCAGTCATTTCCGTTATGTATGACTCCTCATGATCCTATTCAGAATTTTCTTGGCAAAGATACTGGAATGGTTTGCCATTATCTTCTTCATCTCATTTTCCATATGAGGAAACTGAAGTAAACAGAGTTAAGTGACTTACTTAGGATCACACAGCTAGTAAATGTCTGAGGCCATATTTGAACTTGGATCTTCCTGATTCCATGTTACTAGCTGCCCAGTCATGATAATTACATGATGTTAAATTTCCTTTTATATTTTTCTATTTACATAATTATATTATTTTCTTGGTTCTGCTTACAATACCGCTATTTTGTCAGTCATTTGAGAAACAATGGGCTTCCTCTTTGTTTTCAACTCATTTTAGTACATGTGTTTTTTTAAGCACTTTAGATGTAAACTGTTGGATTTGATGTTAGAAGACACACCTTCAAATCTCACCTGTCACTTATTCCCTCCATGACCTCAAGCAGGTCATCTAATTTCTTTGAACCCCAGGATCCTCATCCGTAAAATAAGAGAATTTGGCTAGATAGCCTTTGAGGTCCCTCACGATCTGTGATATGATGTGGTACAATGTACCTGTGTTTGTGCTAGGCATTGCATATGCAAAGATAAAAACAAACAGTGCCAGATTTCAGAGTATTGATGTTCTCCTTTGAGGATACACCATCTGTCCTAATGAATTCTGTTCAACTTGAAGTTTCCACATTATTATGACACAAACATTATTATTTATTATTTGTGTTTCAGCCTGATCAGATAGATAATTATGATCTTGATTGCTTCAAGGATAAAGAATAAACATAAAAGCATGTCAAATGATTTGTTTGGGAATTTGTAGCATATTTTTCTTTCTTTTTTTTCTTTTTCATTTCCCTTTCCTTTGTGAAGATTTCTGGTTTAGTCTTGGGGTTAGAGAGGATGGATTCCTGGAGCATCATCTCTCCCTATCAAAAACAATGAAAATAACAGGATAAGCTTCATTGAGAAGACTTGTAGTGTTCATATTGCACATTATGTGATCCTCTAAAGCTTTCCTAGAAATTATCTGTCATAATGCATTCTTATTTATTACCTAATGTGAGTTTCCTTGGATTCCTCTATCTGACTTCAAATAACCAAAGCCCCATTGCTATTTTAAAGTAAGTTCAAATATTTAGTCTTGTCAAATTATGGCTCCATCCAGTCTTCAGTAAAAATGTCGTATTTCAAAAATAATTCTTGGATTTCTGAAATTAACACTGAATTCTAGAGTTTCTGAAATAGTAACTTATCATTCTAATCAGGACAAATAATTATTTCATCTCCCAAATTATCCTACAAGTTTGTCTAGGTCTCATTTTGAGACCTGTAAAAATTTATATCATATTATTTTTGTGTATATACAATAAAAGCATAGATGGTACACAGAAGTATATTTAATAAAAACTTGTTCAATTGAATTTTTATCCTGAATTTCTCTCATAATATATTTGTAAAAAAAAATTTGAATATCATCCTTAAAATTTAAGTTTGGCTCAACCCCCAATCTATGATTCCTACCAATCATTTGTTGTAAGGCATTTTTCCAGCCTAAGGAATTGTGCTTTTCTCTAAAAATGTCTGATTTGTAACTTTTTAAAGTGTAATAATATCCTATTATGTTAATATAACACAATATGTTTTTTATTTCTTTGACAATTTTGATGGTTATTTCTGGTGGCTTGACTGGACATGGTGAACTGACTTGAAGGAATTGGATTGTGTGATGCATCATAGGAACCACTCCATTGCCATTCTGAGTCATCTGGATGTCTTGATGACCTGACATCAAAAGACATTTAGAACTTAAAAAAAACCCTTAGAAATCCTCTAATCCAACCCCCTTATTTGACAGGTGATGAAATCAAAGACCCAGAGGGATTCACTGTTATAGAGCTATATAGCTAAAACAGAGTTCACATTCTTTGACTTCTAATAGTACCTGTGGTCTCCAACTTGACATTAACTTCATCTTAATTTAATTTAGCAAATATTTATGATACATTTGCTTTGTGCAAGGTACCATGCAAGACACCAAAGGTTCAAAGATAAAATTAGAATAGCCCCATATCTCAAAAAGCTTAGTTAGTAAGAAGGTAGAATTCTTTGGAGAAAATAATACCAAACCTGGAATGAGAAGACCAGAATTATGTTTTTCCTCTTCTACTTACTCTCTGGTTAATCGTGGAAAGTCACTTTATTTCTCTGCCTCTCAGTTTCCCCATTTGTAAAATTGGGATGATTGTACATGTGCCATCTCATAAGATCAATAAGATGAGAGTTCTTTGTAAATCTTGAAGAGCTACACAAATTTATTATTGACAATAGAGTTCCTTACAAAGGAAGGCATTAGAATAAGGCTTTTAAAAAACCCTGTGACAGTTTTCTCTTGCCTCACAAATTATTTGTAAATGACAATGACCTAGAAATACTTGTTAGAAGCGTAGTAAAATTTTGCCCACAAACAACAAATGTCCTATGAGGCTCTATCCTGGGCCTTACCAACTTTACTTACTCTATCATCTCCCATAGATATAATTATCATTTCTAAATTGATAATTGTCAAATTGGTCAATCCCAATCTAATCACTCTTGGCCCAACAATTGCCTTTCAGATGTCTTGAAATAGATGCCCAATAGATATCTTAAAATCAGCATATTCAAAACGGAATTCATTGTCTTTGCCCTTAACACTTCTCCTCTTCTGAACACCATTATTAATGTTGAGGATTCCAGGACTCTCTAAGTTCTTTAGACTAACAACTTAAGTATTACCACCCTCAACTTCTCATTCTTTCTCAGGTCTCATATCAATTTGTCACCAAAGCCTTTTGATTTCCATCTTTGTAGCACATGTCAAATATATTTCCCTTCTCTCTTCTAATATTGACACTACCCTTTAGTCATCAAAGTGATTTTCATAAAGATCCAGTGACTAACATTTGGCTGTAGGTTTTTTGAGTGTCCTACATGCCTGGAATCCTTTCCCTCCTCATCTTCATCTCCAGGCTTCCTTCAAGTCTTAGTTTCAATAAGCAAAAACTCCCACTTTAGATTAAAAGCCTTTTCCAAACCCTTTTAATTATAATGCCTTCTCTATTGATTATTTCCAGTTTATCTTGTATGTAACTTGTTTGTACATATTTCTGTGTGTATTTCCTTTCTCATTAAAATGTTTTCTCCCTGAGGGCCAGGGATTGTCTTTTCCCTTTCTTTGTATCCCTAGAACTTTGTATAGCACCTGGAACGTACTAGACATTTAATAAATGCTTAATAACTAAATGACTTGCATTGCTTTTTTGCTGGTTAGAATCTGAAGACAACTAAAATTCAAGGAAACATAGAGGTCATCTATTCCAGTCCCCTAATTTTACAAAAGAAACTGAGACTTAACAAAATTTAATTATTTCTAACAAATTATTTCAATTAGGATTACATTTTTTTTAATTTTTCAAATGATAAGTTTTTTAAAAAAATAATTATTCTGTCCTTTCCTCTAATCACTCCCTCCAATAAAGCACATTTAAAACAAAAAAAAAAAAATCCCTCATCACCAAACTATATATTACACCAAAACAAATTCCCACATTAATCACATCTTTAAAATGTGTCTCTTTTTAATTTTAAGTTATATCTTTCTGTTGCATGGTGAGTAACATGTTTAATCTTTTTTTTTTTCTTTTTGAATCACAGTTTTCATCATGTTGATCAGAGTTCTAACATTTTTCAAAACTGTTTTTCTCTATAATGTTATTATTGTCTAAATTATTTTACTAGTTCTTCTTACTTTGTTCTATGTCACTTTAAAAGTTTTCCTAGTTTCCTCTGAAATTTTCCATTTTGTCATTTCTTATGTTGCAATAATATTCCAATGTGCTCATTTACCACAATTTTCTTAGCCATTCCTCAATTAGGAGGACTTTTCTTTAGTTTCCACTGTGAACTACCATGAAAAGAACTGTAATAAACATTTTTTGTACATAAAGATCCTTACTTAATTTCTTTAGAAATATGGGCTAGTAACGGCATAGATGAATGATCTTTCAAAGGATATATACAGCTAGATTTTGGTGCATAGTTACAAATTATTTTCCAGAATGACTGGAACAACTCACAGTTCTACCAACAGTGTAATAATATACCTGTTCCCCATAGTCCTTTTAACATTTTTCATTTTCCTCTTTTTTAATCTTTGCCAATCTGATATGAATGGAACACTAAAGTCACTTTCATTCAAATTTCTCTACTTATTATTGATTTAGAACATTTTTCATATGATTATTGATAGTGTAGATATCTTCCTTTGAAAAATACCAATTCATACCCTTGGAACATTTAAAGTTTATATTACTTGTCAAATAAATTTGAATCAGTTCCTTACATATCTTAGAAATAAGACTTTTAAAATTTTTTATTATATAGCTTTTAATTTACAAGACATATGCATGGGTAATTTTTCAGCATTGACAATTGCAAAATCTTTTGTTCCACCTTTTCCCCTTCTTCCCCCCACCCCCTCCCCCAGATGGCGGGTTGAACAATACATGTTAAATATGTTAAAGTATAAGTCAAATACAATATATGTATACATGTCCATACAGTTATTTTGCTGTACAAAAAGAATCAGACTTTGAAATAGTGTACAATTAGCCTGTGAAGGAAATCAAAAATGCAGGCAGACAAAAATAGAGGGATTGGGAATTCTATATAGTAGTTCATAGTCATCTCCCAGAGTTCGTTCTCTGGGTGAAACTGGTTCAATTCATTACTTCTCTATTGGAACTGATTTGGTTCATCTCATTGTTGAAGAGGCCACGTCCATCAGAATTGATCATCATATAGTATTGTTGTTGAAGTATATGATGATCTCCTGGTCCTGCTCATTTCACTCAGCATCAGTTCATGTAAGTCATCCCAAGGCTTTCTGAAATCATCCTGCTGGTCATTTCTTACAGAGCAATAATATTCCATGATATTCATATACCACAACTTATTCATCCATTGTTCCAACTGATGGGCATCTACTCAGTTTCTAGTTTCTGGCCACTACAAAGAGGGCTGCCACAAACATTCTTTCCCTTCTTTAAGATCTCTTTGGAATATAAGACCAATAAAAACACTGCTGGATCAAAGAGTATGCACAGTTTGATAACTGTTTGAGCCTAGTTCCAAATCGCTCTCCAGAATGGTTGGATGTATTCACAATTCCACCAACAATGTATCAGTGTCCCAATTTTCCCACATCCCTTCCAACATTTCACACTATCTTTCCCTGTCATTCTAGCCAATCTGACAGGTGTGTAGTGGTATTTCAGAGTTGTCTTAATTTGCAAGAAATAAGACTTTTAAAAAACTTTATTATTTTTTAAATAATTATAACTTTTTATTGACAATACACATACATGGGTAATTTTTTTACAACATTATCCCTTGCACTCACTTCTGTTCCAATTTTTCCCTTCCCTCCCTCCACCCCCTCCTCTAAACAGCAAGCAGTCTTATACATGTTAAATATGTTATAGTATATCCAAGATACAACATATGTGTGCAGAACCAAACAGTTCTCTTGTTGCACAGAAAAAAATTGGATTCATAAGGTAAAAATAACCTGGGAAAAAAAAAAAAAATGTAAACAGTTTACACTCATTTCCCAATTTCCTTCTCTGGGTGTAGCTGCTTCTGTCCATCATTGATCAATTGGAACTGAATTAGATCTTCTCTTTGTCAAAGATATCCATTTCCATCAGAATACATCCTCATACAGTATTGTTGTTGAAGTGTATAATGATCTTCTGGTTCTGCTCATTTCACTCAGCATCAATTCATGTAAGTCTCTTCAACCCTCACTGTATTCATCCTGCTAGTCATTTCTTACAGAACAATAATATTCCATAATATTCATATACCACAACTTATTCAGCCTTTCTCCAATTGATGTACATCCATTCATTTTTCAGTTTCTAGCCACTACAAAAAGGGAAGAAATAAAACTTTTAATAGCATTATTTGAGTTACGTATTTCCCTTCTAATTTTTACTATATCAGACTTTTTGGACAAAAATACTTTTAAATTTTGTATTGTCAAAAGTGTCCAACTTAATTTGCATTATTATAAATTATTTCTGTGTCTGTAGAAGCAAAAGTTAATTTCTTCATTGCTTCAAGTAACAATTTGCCATTTATTATGTACTATTATTTATTTATTTCCAATTTTATTCCAATATGTTATTTCCAAATTCAGGACATATCAAAATATCTGGCATATACCAGGTGCTTAATATGTGCTCATTAATTGCTAGATTTATTACAATGAATTTATTTTTGTCCCAAACCTGTGATTTCATTAACACTGGGGATTTCCTGTGAGTAAAATTCCTCTACCAATGCAAATTTGCAACTGTTCTGCAAATCAAAGTCTTAGAATGTTGCTTGGAAGTGTTGGAAAAGTTGGCAGTTGCCCATGTTAACTTAACCAGCATGTGTCAACAAAGGAACCTGAAATCCGCTGCTTCTTGAACTAGGGTTGGCCTCTATCCTCCAAGATATCTACTTAAATATACAAAGTAAAAAACCACTCAGTGACCTCAAAGATCATGCATTCTACCTGGAGATATAATGGGAAGGAGATGCTATACCCAGATCACTCAGCAATTCAATGCAACAAATTTTGTTAAATACCTATTGTGTGCAAGGGTTTGTGCTGAGCATTGTGGCACAGTCACAATAGCTTTCATACTAGTAAAAGTTTTTACTAAGGACTTTCCTCACAACAATGCTATGTTAGTAATTATTATCCCCATTTTACAGATGAGGAAATTTAAGTTAGTTTTGGTAAGTTATAAATGGGGACAAAAAACACTAAGTTAAGCCTTTTCACCAGGGAATTTGAGCAAACACTTAAAGGGCTGTAATCAGCCTTACTATCCTTCTTTTTCTAAGAACAATAACCAGGCAGTTGTTTAAAATTCATTCATTTTTGAAATATTAAGCACAAAATTTTATAGCCATCATTATGATAAATATTCTCATTATTAGGCCTTCCACAATATTCTCAGTTATATCAGTTTGAGGCAGCTGAAGGACTAACGCCAAAAAGCTAAATTACAGACATCATGGTGATGCTATTACAGTCTCTAATTCCAAAGGAAATCAAATCTTGGATGCCCACTTGAGGATAATCCTAACTTCCAAAACTATCAAGTGATAACCTGAAAAATCCAAAGATTGTTCCCCCATGGTTTGTCAGCAGGAACTATTTTCCTTCTATCTTTTTGGTATCTCTAATTCTCAAGGATTGGTTTAAGATTTGGAGAAGCAATAAGTTTTAATTAAAAATAGATTGACTAGATTAGAGAGCTGTAATTTAGAGTACTAAAGAATTGTAGGAGGCACCCAAACTTAATAATGGCACTATTTTTTTGCCTGCTGTTTTCTTAATATAATTTTATATTCTCTTTGGGCACATTCTGTTTCATTTTACTTTTGTATTTTTGGCAACATATATAGATTTAGAATTGTAAATGTTTATAAGTGAAAGGAATCTTAGCTAACATTTAGTATAAGCCTTATAATTCATAGATAAGGCAATAGTAGCCTAGAAGAAGTTAAAAGACTGTCCCAAGTTCATAAAGCCAATAAAAGGAGACACACACACATATATATATAGATATAGATATATAGATATAGATATATATATAATATGTTTGTGTTTATATTTACACACACATTCATTCAAAAATATTTATTAAATATTTGGTGTTAACTAAGATACAAGTTCCAGTAAGATATTTTTCTGTTCCTAAAGATTAGTAAAGGATGAAAATAGAGACATAGATGATAAGTATAATGTACAATATGACATGATAAGAGCATTACAAAGATACAAAGTTCTTTATAAGCTTCAGCAGAGAGAAAATGAAAGATTTATATAATGTGGCATTTAGAATTATTATTAAGTTAGGTAAAATAATCATTTGATTAGAGAGAGAGAGAGCAAGAGTGAGATAGAGACAGAGACAGACAGAGACAGAGAGGAGAGACACAGACAGACAGAGACAGAAATAGAAAGAGACAAAGACATCACAAGCAAAGGGATCCTCTATAATCTCTCCTAGATCAACCACTCTGTATTAACAACCTTTAAATTCATCTTATGCCTACATCTTCTTGAGTGTAATTTATAATTTGAGGACATTTAACATACATTTTTGGTGGGAATGTCTGGCTGCTTTATAAAGCAGATGGCTAACAGTTAATTAGATTCACCTGTGGGAAAAATGAGTTTCAAATTTCCAGAAGGAAAGTGGCTCAAATGTTCTGATGCCCCAGAAGGAAAACCAATGGGAAGAAGCACTTGGGAAAGAGAGACAAGCAGAGACAGAGAGATAGAAATAGAGACAGAGAGAAGGAGGGTATAGAGACAGAAAGAGACATAGACAAAGATAGATAGAAAGACACAGAGAAATGAAAGTGAGAGAGAGACAGAGAGGGGAGGAAGGGAGGGAATTAAGGGAAGTTAGAAAAGAGACAGGAATGCAAAAAACAGAGAAAGACAAAAAAGAGACAGAGACACACATACAGAGAGTAATAAAGAGACAGAGAGGGAGAGGGGGAGAGAGAGAGAGACAGACAGAGAGACAGGCAGAGAGAGAGAGAGACAGAGACAGACAGAGACAGAGAGAGAGAGAGAGAGAGAGAGAGAGAGAGAGAGAGAGACAGGGAGACAGACAGAGAAAGAGCCAGAGACAGAGAGAGCCAGAGAGAGCCAGAGACAGAGAGCCAGAGAGAGCCAGAGACAGAGAGAGAAAGAGAGAGAGAGAGAGAGAGAGAGAGAAACAGATAGAGAGAAACAGAAAGAGAGAGAGAGAAACAGATAGAGAGAAACAGAGAGACAGAGAGACAGAGAGACAGAGAGAGACAGAGAGAAAGAGAGAGAGACACACACACACACAGAGAGAGAGAGAGAGAGAGAGAGAGAGAGAGAGAGAGAGAGAGAGAGAAAGGCAGACTTAAAAACCAAGAAACAAGAAGACCTGATGAATTCAACACACTATCATGGTTAACTTAGTAGCAAAGTATGGATTTTACTTCAATGGGATTTCATCTGCTTAAACCCACTGAGACAAGAGTATGCAGGCTTTAGTCCTCTTTTATATATTTACAAGGATTTATACACATACAGCCTCTCAAATATTTTATTTTATCCATAGTCATTTTAAATGGGATTTGTCTATCTTTTGCTGCTGGACTTTGTTGGTAACATATAGAAATGTAGATGATTTATGTAGATTTATTTTGTATCCTGCAACTTTGCTAAAGTTACTAATCACTTCTAGTAGTTTTTAGTTGATTCCCCAGCTTTCTCTAAATACACCATTTATATTTCTCTAAATATACTCAGCAAGAATGAGTCACAATTTTATTTCTTCACTACCTATTCTAATTTTTTCAATTTCTTTTCTTCTCTTATTGCTAACACTAGCAGTTCTAGTACAATATCTAATAGTAATAGTGATAATGGGCAATCTTGTTTCACACCTGATCTTGGGAATATTTATGGTTTATCCCCATTACATATAATGCTTGATGATGGTTTTAGATCAATGCTACTTATCATTTTAAGAAAAATTCCATTTATTCCTATTGAGCAATAACTTCCTACAGGTCAACAATTTTTTTTTTTTTGGTCCAGGGAAGGTTATAAGGAGATATAAAAACCTTTCCTTCCCTTTAGAACTTCCTAATCCAGGAAGGGGAAGATAAGTTTGACTCCAAACCCTGAGAGATCTATTGGTATGAATTCATGGTTATGAGTGCTCACTTCACCTTCACACATTGCATTTGTGGCATCTTAGCAAATGGTTTTCATTAGTGACTGAAAAAAATTATTCATCTGGTGACCAGGCCTCCGGTGAAGAATCTTTTTTAGCCATGGCAAGTTTTATTCTTGGACAAAGTACACACACTGACACAAATATACATTCCATCACCCTGCCTATACATGAAACCTTTCCAGCTTGAGAGTTAGTACCAGAGTTTACAATACCCCTGACATTGCTTCTGAGATGTTAGGGCCAAATCCATTGCTATAATGAAGGGCAATCTACTCAATATTTAGTGAAAAGAGGAGAAATGAACTTTAAGCAAGATTACATCACAGGAAGGCAGTTCAAGAGAACAATCACAGAGATATCATAAAACAACTTGTGTAAATAAGTTGTCAAAGCAATAATTACTGTGGCTCAGAGGAAGAATAGATTCACTTATGTTTACCAAAAAGACTATTTTATGGAGAACTCACACAGGATAAGTGCTCACAAGGTAGTCAGAAAAAGCAATACAATGATATCATCAAGTTCTCTCTTAAAAACTTTAGAGTTAATTGCATGACATGGGAGATTGGTACAGAACTATCAGCATGGTGTACCCTCATCAGCCAAGGCGATCTGCTGTATGAGCAAAACAGAATGGAAGTAGCTCAAAAGAACCATAAGATGCACAAAATTAGAGAATCCACCCCAAATGTACCTGGAGACTATTTATGCCCAATCTGTGGCAGAGCATTCTAAGGTCATATTGATCTAATCAACTACAGTTAGATACACTGTAACTTGACTCTAACATAGTGATATCATCTTGATCCTTTTCAAAATCAAAGGACAACAACCAACCAGATTCATTCATGAAGGGAGGTAAGATTAGGTGGGTGATGAGTGAAAGCTGAATAAATTAATAAATTACTGCTGTATTACACATTTATTAAACTGTGGAAACACTAGGGAAATGCATCATTTTCCAAGCTGACTGGTAGATGATGGAAACTCTAGAACAGCATCTGGAAGCAGTGTAGTACAGAGGAAAACATGCTTGAGATAGTCATAGGACCTAGGTTTGAATCCTGAGTATACTATTTACTACCTGTGTGACATTGGAGAGGTTAAATAACATTTCTGGGCCTCAGTTTATCTTCAGTAAAATGACAGTGTGTAACTTAAAGACTTCTAATATCCTTTAGGGCTTCAAATCCTATAGTAGAAGAATTAAACAGCCCAAACCTAGGAACAGGGAAATGTTTTCTATTTAACTCATTTTTTTTCCTAAATCTTCTTGGAGGTTTGCTAATTAACAAAATTGTCAAAAAACCTACTAATTTGTCATTCATATCTAGGGATATTATTTTGGAAGAGGGAGAGGCCATATTTATTATACTGACCATCCCTGAATATCTTTTATTTACATCATATATTCATGAGCAAAAAAAAAATCCATTTCTCAAAACCAAACAAACCTCATTCTCTAAGCTAAGTTCAAATTCTGGATTTTCTTCTTACTATATGTGTGACTTTTGGAACATTCTCCTCATCTTTCTGAGTCACTTTCCAATTCCATAATTTTTTAATTGATAGTAGCCTCCTATTATTCTCTCTCTCCCTATATCTCCCTGGAGTCTAGAAAAGGACCTAAACATTAGTCTTCTCTTCTTCACTGTCACATCCCATCCATCACTCCTTTCCTCAATAATGTAATGACATCAAACATCACCCCTACTGTGATTTCACTTTTTCCCTTTCCCAATCTCAATTTTATAATTTGTAGAATCATAAAATCCTAGATGTAGGGCTAGAAGAGGCCTTTGTGGTCATGAAGTTCACATTTTACAGATGAGGAAATTGAGGGTCAAAAAGTTGATGGGATTTACCCAGGATCAGAAAGCTCAAAAGTATCTATGGCAGGATTTCCTGACTCCAAGCCTGGTCTCCCATTTACTACATAATACTATCTATAGCAAAATTGTTTTGTCCCCTAATGCAATTTTCTCACTGAAGCTCATGAACCTTTAGATGAATAGCTTCTTCTCTAAATTTTCTGATTTTATCAGTTCCCACAGATCAATTTATGATTACAAATGATTCCCAAATTTCCATATATCCAATCTTGGTCTTTCTCCTAAGTTCTAGTACTATATACAACTGCTTATTTGAATGTTTACATCTAGATATTATATACACATTACATAGACATCTCAAAACCCCAATAAGTTCAAAACAGAACACAGTTTCTTCCTTCTTCCAAAAATTGTCCTTTATTGGGAGCACCATGATCTTTGCAGTTCTGTAGTTTCAGAACATCATAATTATTTTAATTCCTCACTTTTACCAATACCAGCTATTCAATTGATTAAATTAAGCTTTATTTCTTCCCTAAAGCTTTCTCTTATAATTCCCTTCCTTATGATCACATAGTCACCAGTCTAGTTGAAGCATCCTTCATCTTTTGTGTACACTATTGCAATAGTCTCCTCATGATCTCCTTGTGTCATAACTGTCAAAGTAATTTTCCTAAGATCCAGAACTGATCATAAAATTTCCTACTTGGTAAAATCCAATAAATCCCTGCTACTATCCCAAGGATAATAGTTCTTAATCTCTTTGTGTACTTGAAGAAACCTATAGACTACTCAAAGCAATATTTTTAAACAATTGGAAGAAATGCTAAATTTCAATAAAATATTATGTAAAATCAAAATATGATTTTCTAATTAAAATTCATGGACCCTTTAATCCCAGGTTGAAAACTCCTGATCAAAATAAAAAACAAAATCCTCTCTTTGGTTTTTAAAATCCTCCACCTATGTAATTTTGAACATTACTTATACTTTCTATGCCATGGTGAAACTAATCTAACACAATGCTTAATGTTTTGGGAATGGTCAATAATTTTCATGATGATCCTTTTGAAAATGTTTATTATGAACAGTGAAAGACAAAATAACAAAGCATCCCATGAAACGATGATTCTTATTGCCCCTGGGGAAAAAAAAAAGGAGTAAACCTATTTCACCTTGATTTGGCTTTCCATGAGGAATATGAGAATTAAGTCGCAACTTTTTTTTTTGTTTGTTTTCTGGTTTTGTTTACTATAAGAAGATCAAGAATGGTAGGATTCCATTATTTCAGGAACAAGTTCATTTAGATATTACTAAAGAAGCATCTCATATTTCAAAGACTAGCAGCCATATTAATGTTTTTAAATGGTCTAATTACTGTACTGTTCTTGGCATCCTCTATCTTCTTTCCTCTATCACTCTGCTAATGTCCTTGCAGAAGAAGGACCCACAAAGGACAGAAGGCAATTTGCTACTTCTCTGTTTCATGAATTATCATGGCCAAAGAGTTTATTACCAGTATATTGTCAATTAGTTGTTGATGAGCTTTTCTTACCAAAGCAGGCTAGTCTTCAGAAATATGACATAATATGTGAGAAGTACAATATTCAAATTTTTTCTAGCATGATAATTCAACTGACATAACATTTTAAAAACAGGGAAATCTCTATGCTACAATATGGTAATAAAGTAGGACTTCATATAACACTTTATTGAGTTATTAAAATTTCCAGAAAGCTAGAGTATGTGCATAATGTGTTTAATATAGGAGAGAATTCTATTTCTGGCCAAGAATCCACTTGTTTTGATGATGCAATATTTTTGAAATAATAAAGCTACTAAGATTCCTATGTCATTAAAGGCAAGAACAATATCTTATTGTTTTTATCTCCTTTAGCACCTTGCACAAAGGCATTTGTGCAAAATTTGCTTAATATTTCATTACTAAAACCCTATAAATCTATTAGAGCATCGCAAATGTCATAAAAATCTCCACATTGAAAGTATAATGCTATAGAACTATTAAAAAACCTATGAAAAAATGTTCCAAATCACTAATAAGAAAAATATCAATAAAAGTAACTCTTAATGCAAAAAATTGCATTGAGGCAAAGATGACAAATGGTAATAGTCAATGTTGTTAAAATTGTGGGATTATGGGCTCAACTATTGTTGTTGGATCTGTGAAACAGAACTTTGAGAAATAATTAGAATTATTCAGATGAAATTACTAAAATGCAAGCTTATTCCTAGATTGAAATATTTGGAATAACATTTCTTTGACATATATGTGTTGTCTGATCCAGTTTCTTTCTTTCCTCAACCATTTTTCTGATTTACATGGCCTATCAATGGCATTTAATTCATTACCTCTGTAGACTGTAAGTAGTATTCTATGCAAGTTAGTCTTCTGTGAAACGTGTCTAAGGCAGACAATATAATTTCTCCAGTTCTTTCCCATTCTAAAACTAGGCTATTACAACTTAACAATTTCTAATATTTCTTCCAGTTGTCAATTTTTGGATCTGTGGTTAAAGCTCTTGTTTTTGCTCCAATGACGGTGAAAATATTTGACTGTGTACCCTAGTTTTTAAAGAAAAGCCTATGTAGGACAAGTTTGTTTTTGTTTTGCATGAGATTTGTATCTTTCCTAAGTTATTTGCTACCTTGGTTGTTTCTGAATGTAGTATTTGAAAAATATGCCTGAAGAAGAATTCTTTACTTTTCTTTTTTCTCTAAAAGAAGAGTAGCTTCTTTAATGATTAAATGATTCTTGGTCCTCCAGAATTGGTTGAATATTCAGAAAGAATCTTGTAATATACTTTATTTCTGTTCTCCCATGAACTGAAAGCATTTGGTCTATAAACATAGAAATGCCAGAAATACCATTGGAAAACAAAGTTTATCTTCCTAAGTCAAAGGAGTTGGTATGACTGGTTTCTATCAAGGGAACTGGCCATATAGTTTACTGAGAGAAGAAAAGCAGGCATTTTATTCCTCCCTCTAAAACAGTGAAAAAGAGAACAGGGCTATTGGTGTAAGAAAAATCAAAAAGTCGAAGAAGAAAAATAGGAAGATATTTCCTTCTCATATTCCCTGACCTTTGCCTACCTGCCAAGGTTCAGCTAAACGTAACAGTATCCAGAGGGTAAGAAAATTTGATCTAAGAAAGTAAATGAGACAAAAGAAAACATGGGCTGATACATACACAGTCTAAACCAGTGGTCTCCAAAGGGAGCAAGCAAAGAATCTGAGGTTTTCATTGGGGGGATGCCTTTCTACAGTGGAAAATGTATAAATGCATGGGAGAAAGGTGTGGTTTCTTCATCACCCTGGTTTTTAAGAGAAATCTGAGACTTTATAGTATACCTTGCTTTCTGGGAGTGAGAACCATGAAACCCTCTGGTTCTTCTGAATTGTTTTAATGCCCCAAAGCATGAAATGAGAGTAAAACCTAAAAGAAAAACTCCAAGAATTACATCTATTGTTTAAAAAAAAAATCCCTAGGGAAGTGTGCATTTAACATTTTACTTCCTTCTGATGTTCCAGTAGTTTATTTGGCTTACTGAGGAATATTTTGCTAATAAATATGATTCTATTAGCCCCATCCTTCACTCAGATCAAATGGATTTCTTTACAATTTGTCAAGTCAGTTAACAGCAAGCAAACATTTATTAAGTGCTTGCTACTTTTTAAGGACTTTGCTAGGTTTACAAATCAAACTAAGAAAACTTTTTTTTCTTTTTTATGAAATACTTAATTAGCACTAAATCATTGAGCAAAGGAAGCAACTAAGGTTGAGAGGATATTGCTTCTACTACTACTATACTGCTATTACCATTACTATTACTACTACTGCTGCTGCTGCTGCTGCTGCTACTGCTACTGCTACTGCTACTACCACTATAACCATTACAGATATCTACAACTTACATAGTGCTTTAGTGTTTGCAAAGCTCTTCAAATATGTTATTTCATTTGATCCTCACAGATAGGAGACAAGTAATATTATTATTCTGTTTACATATGAGAAAACTAAGACTGTGAGAGAGTAACTTGCTCAGAGTCACAAAGTCAGTAATTATCTCAAGCAAGATTTAAACTGATTCACCAGTTCAGTAGTCATCCAATGTTCCCCTAGCTGGCTATGAGTTCAGAAGCCTTAATTGCTGAGTTTTACAAGTTATAAATAGTTCCAAAGTATTTTTTTAAACTATCAGTTGCAAAGCAGGTTTCAGTCTGCATTCAGAGATGTAGAGAACTTATTCCATGGGTCACTATAATTTTATTATTATATATTATTATTTCTGCCCCCAAAAAATTATCAAAGGAAATAATTACAATTAGAATTCACATTCAGATTTGGGTTTCCTCTCCAACTAGAAAGGAACACTTTAAGATCACAAGCACTGGGAAAACTACCAGTAGAAAGAAATCCAAAAATCTAATAAAAGTGATTTTTCTAAGTGCATAAGAGTACATGTAATAACTGAGTGCTGCTGGTTATCAAGAAAAGTGAGAAGCATTTACAAAATATACTGGGAGAAATGGAATTCTGAGGATGTCATGACCTTTTCCAATGTAGTCTATGATAAAGACAAATTTTCCCATACAACAAGAAAAACCTTTTACAATAAGAATATGTATATTCTATGAAATATATAATATAAGAGAAGATATTTGTGTGGGTACATATATATATATACATATAGAGAAGAAGAAGAAGAAGAAGAAGAAGAAGAAGAAGAAGAAGAAGAAGAAGAAGAAGAAGAGAAGAAGAAGAAGAAGAAGAAGAAGAAGAAGAAGAAGAAGAAGAAGAAGAAGAAGAAGAAGAAGAAGAAGAAGAAGAAGGAGAAGGAGAGAGGAGAAAAGAGAGAGAGGAGAAAGAAGGGAGAAATTTTTCCTAGACTAGAACTTGACATTCCATCCCAGCTTATTATTGGAGGATGAAGCTATTTAACTGGGCACATTAGCACTAGCAATTCTACAATTTCACTCCCAAGTGCAAAACTTATGAATTGACTTATGAATTCCAGACATATTTCATAACATATTTCATAAACCTGCCCTTTAGTCACAGCATATGTTCTAATATGATGAAGTAGATGCAATTAAGTAAAACAGAAGATATTTTTAGAATCCAACTCCTTCCTCAGTGTCTCTTATTTCCTATATTTTCTTCTTCTCAATTGTGTAAGAATTCATTCTGTTAGGGTTTGTAATCTTAGACTTCAAATTAGGCTTTGATTCTTCCTATGAACACAACAATTTAATTCAAAAACTAGGGAAAGGCTGAAGGTATAAGACAGTTATGGAGGAAAGAGTACTGGGCAACCTTGGGCAAATCACTAAAAACTTTTGGAGTGTCAATTCCCTCATTATTTTAAAAAATGTATCTTTATAGATTTTGTTAGGTGTTTCACATTTTTTAGACTTTAAAAAAAATTAACTTTGTAAAAAACATTTTAGTGCCAAAATCTCTCCCTTTTTATTACTCCTTCCCCACCCATTGAGAAAACAAATATATTAGTTTTGCAGGTTAAGTCATGCAAAACATATTTTGACATTAGCCACATTGCAAAAGAAAACACACAAACAAAAAAAAAAGGAAGAAAGACAAACAGAAAGACAGAATAAAAAGGAAAAGAAAGAAAGAAAGAAAGAAAGAAAGAAAGAAAGAAAGAAAGAAAGAAAGAAAGAAAGAAAGAAAGAAAGAAAGAAAGAAAGAAAGAAAGAAAGAAAGAAAGAAAGAAAGAAAGAAAGAAAGAAAGAGTGAAAATATGTTTCAATCTGCACTTTGGGTTCATTAGGCCTTTCTCTGGAGGTGGACAGCATTTTTCATCATGGGTACAGGCTGCCTCATTGTTAAAAGGGAGGAGTGTTGAACTAAATGATTTATCAGTCATTAGGTCAACTGGCATTTATTAAATACCTATTATTTACTAGGTACTGTGCTTGGTGCTAAAGATAAAAAGAAAAGAATTTTAAAATATAAATTATATATAATATATGTGTATAATTTGTACATACATATATTAAGTACAATGTATGTATAAATATATATAATAATTTACATTTTAAATTCTTTTCTTTGTATCCCTAGCACTGAAAATATAAATTATGTGTTTGTTTGTCTCCCTAATACTGAATATACAACTGATCCAATTAGAGAATTCATACACACACACAATTTATATTTAAATTATTGTGTGTGTCTCTAGTACTGAATATATAAATTATATGTGTGTGTTTATATATTATATACAATATATGTATACACACACATATATATGTAATTTATATATATATATATCTTTTTATTAAAGCTTTTTATTTACAAAGCATATGCATAGGTAATTTGGTAATTTTTTCCAACATTGATCTTGCAAAACCTTTTGTTCCAAATTTTCCCCTCCTTCCCCACCTCCCCTAACTGGCAGATAGTCCAATTCTTGTTAAATCTGTTAAAATACATGTTACATCCATAAAATTTATGTTTATAAATTACTTTCCTTGTATCCCTAAGCAGTATGAATCAACAAAATACAGTATAAATAACTTAAGAAGAAAAGCCCAATTATTAAGGGAGATTATGAAAGCTTCTTGCAAAAGATACAATTTTAGATGGAACTTGAAGAAAACCAAGGAGACCTGTGGAAATTTCCTGAGATCCATTTGAAAACCTTAACATTTAAAAGTCAATTTCTTCCAGGATCTATTAATTCCTCCTTTAAGGCTGTATGTTAGCATTCTATCAAAATATTGCACAGATGTTCTTACTTGAGCAGGAAGGGAAAATAAAAAAGCTTCTATTGAGTGACATTTCTATATAACACCTGCTATTTTTAATATCAATCCCCCTCCACAAAATTATTATCAAATCCAGCATGTTTTGAGGACTCAAGGCCAAATAAAAATTTTCCATTGTTATTTCCCTGAATGTCTTGAGCACTTCAAAGCTTATCAAAAGTTGTAAAGTTTGTTGCCCAATTACTGATATAGGGTTAGAGGGAATGAATGGCAGATTTTGGTTAAGTAAAAAAATGAACCTGTTTGTATCAAGTTGGAATGGAAGTAGCTGACAATCACTGCTCATATCAAAATACCTCAGTTCAAATTTAATTTCTTTTTATAAATGTTCTTTTGGTTAGTTTAAAGTTGATTTCAGTCTTTTTTAAAAATTTGAATAATTTCTGCTCATTGTAATATCATTTGTTCCCACATCATTTCATTATAAAACTCCATTGCTGGGTGCTATGTAAAAAATAATTTTTAAAATGCAGACATAAAATAAAAAAAAATATTAAGAGAAATATGACCCTATAATCAAATAAAAATGTACACTTATATAAATGGAGTTCTTAATGATTTTAGCCAAAGCCCTTGTTCAACAATTTTTTAAAATCTCAATTTGTTATTGGCTAACAAAGGGTAAAATGAGAAGAAGAAAATGTACCAGTGTCTATATAAAAAAAGTTAAAGAGAAAAGCTGTTTTTGCCGTTCTTTTTTCTGATGTTCCTATTACACTGGGATATTAAGTAGACTTCCTTACAGCTGGTCATCTCCCCCTCCCCCCACCCTTCAACAGGCTATTCAGTACCATCATAAATCATCTGGAGAGTGAGAATTTGGCTTGTTTTTGATTCAGCTGCAATAATGAGACATCCATCCATTGAGGAGATTTATAGAAAAAGGAAAGCTTTTACTACAGCAAATGGTATACCTCCCAAACAGATTTGCAAGACAATTTTTTTTTTTTGGTCCAGACTTACAATTTCATTTGTTGTTTTAATGGGAATAGAAATCCCTGCTTCTGTTACACACAAATAACTTGTTTATAACTCAGTTGTTAAGAGTTCTTTGAGGCAGTGAGAGGTAAAGTGATTTGTCAATGGTCATTCAACACAGCTAGTATATGTGAAACTTGGGACTGGAAATCAGATCTTCTGATTCTAAGGTCAGACCTCTATTCACTACCATGTTGCCCCTCTAGACCAGGGCTTCTTAATATTTTTCCACTTTAGCCAGAAAAATCTTAACATGACCCTGGGTATATAGGTATATAAAATAGACATACAAATCAAATACTTAGTGATAATAAATAAAAAAAAAATTGTAACCCCCCCATATTCAGTTATTATAAGATGGACTCTAGACATACTATCTTTTTTAAAATTATGTATACAGAGAAAGTAAGCAATAACTTTCAAATAAGCCTGACCATATATAACTTGTAAGAGAAATACAGCTCTTTTAACAGCCTATCTTTTATTTTACTAGATATAATTGTGAGTAAAAAAAAAAAGTCAATTGTAAACATTCAGGAATTAGAGCAATTAGTATTCCTTTTTAATTTTAAACAAGGGGTGTGTGTGTGTGTGTGTGTGTGTGTGTGTGTGTCTGTGTGTGTGTGTGAGAGAGAGAGAAAGATAAAGAGAGAGAGAGAGAGAGAGAGAGAGAAGAGAGAGAGAGAGAGAGAGAGAGACAGAGAGAGAGAGACAGAGAGACAGAGACAGACAGAGACAGACAGAGACAGAGACTTGGAAGGGTGTCAGTGGGGTTAAAAGAATTGAAATAAACTGGAAAATGATAAAATGACCTGATTATCTAAAAGGCAAAATCATTCTATAAAATGGGAAGACAGCATAATAAAATTCTGGAAATTCAATTGCAAATAACCACAAAGAAGGAAAAAAAGAGTACACTCTAAGCAGGGGTCCTCAAACTTTTTAAATAGGGGGCCAGTTCACGGTCCCTTAGACTGTTGGAGGGCTGGACTATAGTAAAAACAAAAACTTCATTTTGTGGGCCTTTAAATAAAGAAACTTCATAGCCCTGGGTGAGGGGGATAAATGTCCTCAGCTGCCGCATCTGGCCCACAGGCCGTAGTTTGAGGACCCCTGCCAGTTCTAAAGTAATCAAGAGAAAACATTGATTTCTATAAATTTCAAAAGAATATGTACAAAAGAAAAAAATGACAGTCAAATTTGAATGTTTATAGAATGGTCAGGGGGACTGAAACTTGTGGGAAATGTTGATACTCTTCAATTATCTAATGTATCTGTGAACAAATGAATCGAGATTATTAGTTCACATATGTTATGTTTGTTTTGTTTTTGCCAATGCTCTTTTCTATAGAGGACCTACCCAGTATGCCAGAAGCCTTCCTCTTAAATCTTTTAACCTTCCACAGTAATCACTGAAGCACTAGGAGTGTCTGTTGTTCCTCATGCTTTTAGCTCAACTATTTTTCCTGGATGAAGCTGATTAACCCTTTTCTTATATGCAAATTAATATTGTTAATATGCTATCAAAGATATTTATATTATTATGGAGCATGTCCTGCAGAGTCCATAAAATATTTCCTATACAAGAAATCTGCCTCTCCTGGAATTCATTCCCTCCTTACTTCCACCTCTCAGCTTCAATAGAAGGTCAACACTACTGTGACCTCCAATAGAAAATCCTTGCTGATTTCCCTGATTATTTATCTTTACAATATTGTTATTATTGTGTTGAGGATGGGAAAGGGAGACCTCAAAAGTTTGGGATCATAGACTGGTGTAGCAAGATGTCTCAAAACAATTTGCAGGATTGAACCTATCTCTTTAGCCAAGGGGCAAAGCATTATTATGTTACACCATTACAAGGGACTGAATTATAAGGGAATTCAACAGAGAAACAGAAGCATAGAGACAAATTTATCCAGCTTTTTAACATTAGTATGCTAATTCTATGATTTATAGATAGGAAGGAATTTGGTTCTCAATGACCAGATTATTACTGACCAAATTATCAGTCAGCAATGAATTGAGAAGTGGTCTCAGGAAATCAGGCAGATTGTCAGAACAATAGTATTCCTAGGTTGGGATGGGGGGAAGCCAGAGGATTTAGGAATCAGATAGATTGCCAGAACAGAAGCCCCACTAAAATCAGAGGATCACAAAATCATATTACATCATTTGCATAAATTGTTCTATGGGTTGTGCTCACTTTATTTTGTATTAGTTCATACAAATCTTCATAGGTTTTTCTGAAACCATTCCCTTCATCATTTCTTATACCACAACAGTATTCTGTAACTTCACATAACACATTTTTTTTCAGCCATTTCCCCAATTCATCTGACATCTCTTTAGTTTCCAATTTTTGATAAACACACAAAAAGCTGTCATATAAATATTTTTGTATATTTGGATACTTTTCCTCTTTTTTTAATTTCTCTGGAGTATAGAAATTGTAGTTATATTGCTGCATTAAAGAGTATGCACAATTTAATAGCTTTTTGATGATTATTCTC
Organism: Antechinus flavipes; assembly: GCF_016432865.1. Taxonomy (NCBI): domain Eukaryota; kingdom Metazoa; phylum Chordata; class Mammalia; order Dasyuromorphia; family Dasyuridae; genus Antechinus; species Antechinus flavipes. Next base: position 100,825,739 of record NC_067398.1, on the reverse strand, counting down.
ATTTTTAATTCCCCATATCAAATTTTGTGTTTATTCATCTATGTATGCATTGCATTTCCCAGAAGAATGTAAGGTCCTTGAAGACAAAGGATGATTTTTCATTTTGTTTTTGAACAGCAGGAAGTAGCACATCTTCATATAACAGACATTTATCAAACATTTGTTGACCTAAATAGATGTGAATGAGTATATCTAGATCGCACATTTCATGGGAGCCCTATGACCAGCAGTACTCTCACTGTGAAACATTTAACATTAACAGTGGGAAACATTTAACAAATAAAATACAATAAATGAGAGATAATGTTAATGTGTGGAAGTCCATATCTACCCCAAGGGTAAGTTTTAGTGGCCCTCATTTCTATTTTGCGTTTGACATCACTATTCTAGATGCTATGACTTTTTAAAAATATCTATTAATATATTTTGTTTTGTCACAATAGGCATTTCTCAACAAAATTTCTTTTTTTCCCCCCCAGAGGCAATTGGGATTAAGTGACTTGCTCAGGGTCATGAAAGCTAGGAAATGTTGTGTCTGAGACTATATCTGAACTCAGGTTCTCCTGACTTTAGGGATGGTGTTCTATCCATTGCAACAACTAGCTGCCCCCCCTCCCCAAGAAAATTTCAAACAAAACTTCCCAAAACACATTTCTTCAAAATTATTAATAAATTGTTAGTTGTAAGAGATGAACAGTTTTTCTACTTTGATATTTTGAAACAAACATTGACCATTTTCTTTGAACAGTGTTTTTTGGCCTTTTGGGATTACCTGTAGTTGTATTATTGTAATTATTGCATAATATTCTTTGGTTGATGCATGATATTCTATCTCTTACTCCATAATACTACCGGAATCAGGAATGAGTTCAAATTTAGCCTCAGACACTTACTAGATATATGATTCTGAAAAAGTCATTTAATTACTTTTTGTCTCAGTGTTTTCAAATGCAAATTAGCACCTATTTTGCAACATTTTATGAGGATCAAATGACATAATATTCATAAAATATGCTTAAGACAGTGCCTGGAACATAGTAGTGCTATGTATATGCTCATTCCCCTACCTCTCCCTACTGTAGGACTTTTAAATGAGAACAATGACCATGTAACAGAAACTGACATCATGGGAAAAAATGGAATTTTTGGAAGAATTTCAAAAGCATAGATTTGGGGAATTAAATGGAGAGTCCATTGAAATAACAATAATAAAAATTAATATTTATGTGATGCTTTAAAATTTCAAGATATAGTATAAATATATTATAGATATAAAGGGCATATCTGGATTCAGAATTTACTAGGAAGGGGAAAAATGCTAAGAAAAAACCTAAGGATTGCATTCAGAAAATTGTACAAAATTTTTAGCTTCTGCAAGTTGCTCCCCAGTGAGAATTTTCATTTTTTAAAATTTAAAAATTTTAATGCAATATTTTCTTGGCAATTTTATATGGTTAGAAATCATGAAACACCACAATCTCTGAAGAATCAAAACTGTAAATGACACAGAGTATAATGTAGAAACACATCATGATCTATGAACACAATAGGAACATTTTTTTTAATGTTTATTATGAGCAAAGTAAGGGTGGAGGTTGATTGCCAATCAAGGATGCTAGAGAGGGTATTTCTATAGTGGATAGAACCTTGATTATATGCCCTCTCTCAAATCTATGATTACATAAATTGTATATTGGAATTCTCCTAATTTTATGTAAGATCTAAATATATAAAAATAATTTTAAGCTTCCAAATATTTTAAATGCTTCTTTTCTCCCCCTCCCCATTTGTTCTTTCTTCTGCTCAATTTTATGAAGGAATTATACAATCTTTTTTCAGAAGTTGGAGTAGGTGTGAAAACTCTTGATCAGAATACTATAAAATGCCATTTTTCTTAAGTCAGACTCCTAAAATAACAATGAACATATTATATTTCAAAAATTCCCACCACTAAGATTGCATCTATAAGCCCTTCCTCAGGGCTATATTCACCACTATTTAACATACAATTCTTAATATAGGTTATTGGTTTTCCAGACTATAACTTATTAAACAAAGGAAAGGGAGAAAAGAGTGATATTAATTCGGGAGACAAAGTGACAACTAACAGTCTGTCATCAAACTACAAAATGATGTAATGTCTATGCCTAGCACCATATAGGTTATCAATTTTTGAATGACCATTGCCACAACATAAAAAGCATATATTACTCTCATTAGTCTTATTTCACAGTACTTCCCTTTGGGTCAAACTGGCTTGTTAGCTGTTACTCATACTTGCTGTTAACTCTCATTCCTGTTTGTACAAACTCTTCCCAATGTGTGGAATGACCTCTTTCTTTACCTTTGTCTTGTAGAATCTTTGCTTTCAGGGCTTAACAACTCTGGAATGAGGGCTTTCCTACATCTAATCAATGCTTTTTTTCCCTACTGAATTAATATGTGTATGATTTTGTACAGATTCGTTTTTAATTATCTGTCCATATTGTAAATCCTTACACGGTAAATTATAGTTGTTTATATAACAAGGATGCTTCGTTTTTGCTGTTGTATGTTCATAACCTAACATCTGGCTTTGCCCACAGTAAGGTGGTGCAGTGGATAAATAGCAGCTTGTGTGTTGGGAAGACATAAGTGAAAATCTGTTTTCTAACACTCATTAGCTATGTGACCTGAGAAATTCATTTAACCTCTTCAGTTTTCTTATCTGTATAATACGGCCAAAAATAGCAGTTACCTTCCTGGGTTGTCACGAGGTTTGAAATGAGTTCATATTTATAAAGCATTTTGTATTCTTTAAAGCATTATTATTATTGTGTGGTTCAGAAATGGTGAGGGATCACCATTTTAATAAAAAAAGCTGGAGAGATCTCTAGAAGCAAAGCAAAGTTTATTATACATTCTTGCGAGAAGGGCATCCCACCCATCGAGCAGACAGTGGAAGGGAGGAAGCACCGGAGGGACAGGGTCAACACTTTTATTCCCTAGCGTAAATACCCTCTCCCACCACTGACCCTCATCCTTTTTGGCTGAGGATCTTACATTCTAAATGTGGGAACTACCCAAGAAATTGAACTTGACCAATAAGTACATAGTTGCCCATATTTGACTGAAATAGGGAGACACTGATGTCATAGGAGGATAGCAGGAAGGGGACTTAAGTATACCCTTAACTCAATGCTTAAAGTCCTTCAGGCCTACTCAAACTCTGAAGTAGATGAAACCTTACTCAATTTTCACAACTGTCTTGAAAGATCTCACCTCATCTTGTTCATTATGATAGCAAGTACTTAATAAATACTGAATTAAATTCATAAGGATGATTCAGTCTTAGTGTAATTCTACCCAAAATCATGTGATACATTTTAGAAACAATTCCATCCCAAGTGGCTAAAATAAAAATGTTAAAAATGTTTTTGTCCTTTGATAAACTTCAATAATAATATATTTGCCCATAGATCACTTAGCCCATCATCTCACTGATCCAGCACATAACTTCCTAGGAAGGAAGCCCCCAAAGTCTCCAAGCATGTAAAATAAATCTCACATGCAAACTAAGCTCATATATTTTTTCTCTATGAAGAGGTCCTTAGTTCTCACCCAGTCTATATAGTCTAATATTACGTAGTCATATAGTCCCAACAAAGCTTGGTAATCTTGTTTCCCAGATTAGAGTAAATTGAAAGGAGCTGGGGATATAATCCTGGGCAAGGAAGGGATTGTACAAATGCTGGTTATAGACCCATTGACAGAAGCCAAAAAGTGATGGCTGACTACAAGGTGAAAGCAAAAACTACAAAAAAGACATATAGATGCAAAAATTCAAGAAGCCCAACAGCTTGTAAGAATACCTCTCCATAGCCCAGATTGTAGATGTTTGTTCTTCCTTCTTGTAGATAACATTCTGATGGTGAAAGGATGTGGGGGAAGAGGGAAAGGTTTGGGGAGAGTAATGCCATAATATGCGAGTGAGTTAGATTTGAATGAGGGAGGACTGTGCAAAGTCACCAGTTTCACTTTCTCCTCTGAAACCATCTAGGTCCAGTGGCCAGATCAGAATGACTGGGGATAACCTTAGAGAGATGACCTTTTAAATGAAGGTCTTAATAAGTCTCAGTTGGACTGAGCCATTCAGTAATGACTACTAAGGATGAAAGGAAGCAAAGAATGATCTTAAAAAAAATGTAGCCCAGGAGACTTCTGAGAGTATCATTTTCTCTTCTTTGAGATTAGTTATCTAAAAAAAAAACATAAGGGAGTTGCTCAGGCTATTGCTTTCACCTTCCCAAAGATCTTTATGAAGACACTGTATGACTAGTTTGGGGGAAAGTTGGACAGGGGATTCTTTTGTGGGTAAAGGTTGAAGCAATGATAAGCTGAGCTGACTCCTGGATCCGGGGAGATGTTTGTTAAATTTTCACTGTGAGCATTTACTCTTCAGAAATCAGCAAATACTACAAATTAGTATTGTTTTATTGTTTAATTGATTGTAAGGACCCATGGAAGTGAAAAAGGAAACATTAAGCATGCAAATTAATAGTATATCCTGAATACTTTGCTACCCACCCATTCACTCCAAAAGTCAATTGTTATAAATTTAGCAGCATAATCACTGAACACGATTTCTGAGGTCTTTTCCAACTCTCAGATCCTCAGTCAACTGGTTCAGTTCATTTCAGTTCACAATGGCCATCAGAAACTTCGTCTCTAAATAGTGACCATATTTGGCTTTAAAAACTCAGAAAGTTCTACCTACCAAAATAGGACAGGAGGAGGGATCAGATGAAAGATGGAGGATTGGAATCTGTGTCAGTGGAGAGACTATAAAATCATAGAACCTTTGAAGTCTTGAAAATATTACTTTCATAAGTGGAAATTAAATCATTTTAGAAGTGGGATATAGTAGTGGAAAAAATGATTTCAATATTAGAGTAAATGTATTTTTCACTGACAGCTCAGCTTTCCCTTAATAAAAACTGAAAGAGAAAAATAAAGCTGGCTGACTGAATGCCAGGTGAGAACACTTTGAAAAGTTTTATCCACATCATAATTTGGTATGAATCTAGCACTAAGAATAGATCTTCTCTGGCTCCTATGTAGAGAGTTAGCTTTGACACATCCTCAAATATTGCATGCAAGAGTCAAAGAAAAACAGAGAAGCAGTCATGAGGACATTTGGGAGTCTAGACAAGGCAATTTGAGAGGGCATTACTATTTAGGGGATCAGTAAAAGCTTCATGTAGAAGATCAGATGTTTGCTTTCTATTTTGAAAGCAGACAAGAAATCTATGATGCTAAAGTGAGGAAGGAGTTTGTTCCTGGCAAAGAGGAATGGTCAACGTGATGGAATGGAGAATGGAGATGGAGTACGATGTGTGAGTAAAAGAGTGAAAGCTAGTTGGCTGGATTTTAGAGTGAGGGAAGGGGAATCATGTATGGAGTTGGAAAGAAATTTGCAATCAGGTGACAAAGGACTTTAAAAGGCAGCCTATTTTTTTATCTTCCAGACAATAGGGAGCCACTGGACTTTATTGAGGGATATAATCAGATATATGTACTTGAGGAAAATTACTTTGGCAGCTTTAAGAAGGATAGATTATAGTAAGAAAAAACTTAAAGTAGAAGGAGCAATTAGGAATCTATTGTGATTACCTGAGCAAGAGGTGATGAGAGTTCATACAAGAATAGGGAGGTCAATTGTGAGGAATATTGAGGAGGTAGAAAAGGCAAGATTTGACACTGATTGGATATGTGAAGTGAAGAGTGAGGAGTTGAAAATAACAACAAAGTGATGAATCTGGGAGACATTTTCTCATCTGGTTTTCCATGAAGTCAACAATATAGTTATTATCATCTCCATCTTACAGATGAAAAAAATAACTCAGAAATGCTTAAGTGACTATCTAGTCTAATCACACAGTTAGCAGGTAAAGCAGAAGGAAGGAACCCAAATCTGGTATGACTAAATTCAATACTCCTTTCTCTATACTATAGACTATCAGATTCAAATGTAGAATTATGGAACCTTAGGGCTTAGAGGATCTCAAATAGGCAACTAGTGCTGTCCTTTCCAATAAAGGAATCTCATTATTAATATTCCTCAATTGGTTGTCATTTATCTTTTTTCATAATTTTTTTTAAGAAAAGATCTTCAAGATTTAACATGACAGAAAATATGATATTAGTTTGTGGTTAACCTAAAGTTAAAGTACTATGAACTTAGCTGTTAGACAAAATAATTAATAATAGTATTATTACCTGTATGGCACTTTCAGTTTTGCAAAGCATTTTAAAATATTATCTCATTTTATCTTCAAACAAGCCTAAGAACTAAGTACTATTATTATTTTCATTTTACAGAAAAGAAACCAGAGGCAGCCTGAGGTTAATTAGCTTCCCCAGGGTCATGTAACTAATAATGTCTAAGATAGGATTTGAAATTGGGTCTTTTTACATCTTTTGTGAGCTTTTCCAAGATAGTAGGACCTTCTATTGTTGATAATCTGCTAGTATAGCAGACTATTAATTAATTTTTTTTCCAGCAAACTCATGAACTAACTACATCCTATGGTAAGACATTGAAATAGGATTTGTGTGACAAATTTTCTTCTTTTATTCATTTTTCTAAAAATGAAGAAGAATCTTGCTTAATACCAATTGCTTTGCCAAAAAAGAAGGAGGAGGAGAAGAAGGAATAGGAAAAAGAGGAGGAAGAAGAGGAAGAGGAGGTGGTAGAAGAGAACAAAGAGAAAGAAGAGGAAGAGAAGGAAGAAGAGTATTAGGATTCTTACAAGGTGCTAAGTCATTGGAATTGATGGGCACTCCAGGAGATGCACAAGTCAGAATTCAGTTGGGAGATTCACAAGTCCAGGAGATTCACAAGTTCAGTGGAGGAAATTCACAAGTCACAGCTCCCACAATCCCACTCTCAGAGGAGGAGTCAACCTTTGAGTTCACACCTCTAAAAGAGCATATAAAAGGACAAGCCCACTGGGAACACAGAGAGATTGAGAAAGCAGGATTCAGTAGGGCAGAATGAAGGATTTGGAGAGAGAGCTAGAGGCAAGAAGCTGGAAGAAGCAAAGGACTAGCAACAGGAGCTCTTGGAACCAAGGAGAGAGATAGGCCTCTAAGAAAACTAAACTGGCTATTTTGAAGGAAACAATAAAAGATCTGAACTTTTATCTCCTGGCTGCATTTGAGGTGATTATTACTCTGAACTGAAACTAAGGCTGCCTCCAGAAGCTCCCAAAGAAATCTGCTACCAGAGAACGATTATACTTTGGAGAAGAGAACAATACAGAAGAGGAGGAAGAGGAGGAGAATCTTTATTTCTTCCTTTCCATATGTGGAAGAATTTTAGTGTGGAATATTGATAAATTGTTGTAAATGTTAATGAGTTGGTTCACTTTATTGAGCTGTATCCCCCACACAAACCTCACTTTTAAAATCTTTGTGACAAGGGAACATTTGCTGGGTAAGGGAAGAAAGATGTATATTTTTAAAAATTGATGTAGTATAAAAAACAAGAAACATGTTACAAGATTTTCTTAATTAAGGGGAACATAACATGAAATTTTAAGATAAATTGGGTTCAAGCTCCATCCAATGTCAAGGGTGAAACATTAGTACAATTCATACTTGGGCCATATTCCAATAATCATTCCTCAACCTATGAACTATATTAAAATGAATTTGTTTGATACTCTTGTTCAAAATTTTTCACCTTTAACATGGTTTCAGTGTAAAATATATATTTTGGCAATCTTCCTCTTTTTTAACTTTATAGTTAATTGAAACTATTCAAAAAGATATTTCCTTTTTTTTTTTTTAAGAATCTTTAGGGTTGTTTTTTTATGATGGATTTTTATTTTTGTATGTCATGAAATAATTATAATGGTGAAAGCTTTTAGATTGTAGCCTCTCATAGTAAAAATGACTCAGAATTAAGAGCTTATTTTCCTCTTAGTAGTCCTTTGAATAACCTAGTGCATCTCTCTTTTACAGTTGAGGAAAGCAGTGCCATATAAAGTAAAGAGATTTTCCTAGGATTATCTAGCTCTTTAAGGCTTACACTGGAATTTGAATTCAGATCCCTTTGACATCCAAGTCCTAGCCAACATTCCAAGTTGTCTTTCTTTTCTCAGGAAAGATAAGAGTTAGAGGCTCAAATCAAGAAACTGCCCTATTCTTTGGAGGAGTATAACAAAATGTCCACAATAGTTTTACTGGAATGTGCATAATTCAAGCAGTTTTCCCAAATGAATGTAAAGTTATGTGTATGTTAAAGAGCAGACACAGAGTAACTTCATTCATTAAACAAGCACTTTTAAGAGAATATACAGTGCATAGCATTGTTGGTCAAAGCACAATACAAGACACAAAAGTTGTGGAAAGCTTGGTCCCTGCCCCAGAAGAGTTCATAACCTAGCTGAGAAATGTAATTTTTTTCCCATGCTTTGTGGTTCCTATTTACAAGGAAATATAGAAAGAGAGTTGGTATAGAAGCCAGGATAACTGGGTTTAAAAATTAGATCTGACCCCTTGGTCACTATGACCAATGGGTCTAAGAACTAAGTGGGAATTTAGAGATTGTCTAGTTCAATTACATTATTTTACAGATGAAAAAACTGAAGTCTATAGAGCCAAAGCAATTGTCTCAGCTACACCAAGATAGTACAGAAAGTATCTGAAACCATGTCCCAAGGAAGAACTGGGTTCAAATTGAGTTTCAGGTGATAATAGCATAGTGTTATCATAATACTTTGGTGAGATAATATATGTAAATAGTTTTATATACCTCAAAGTTTCATATTTGCACAATATCTGGCACAGAATAGTAGCTTAATATGTCTGTTGACCGACTGACAAATTTTGCCATTATTCTTGTTATCCAAAAATTAATGTTCTCTTTTTCATTTTTTAATTTGTATTTTAATTTGTGGGATAAAACAAGCATTTCCATAACATAGTATAATAAAAAAAAATACCATTTCCATTTCATCTTCCTTAGTTTCAATTTCCCCATATGTAATTGATGAAATTAGACAAGATGGCTGAATTTTCCTTTAAACTTAAGTTCTATACTCTTGATTTTTTCTGAATCTGAAGTGTTTTTCTTTACAAAATGAAGCTCATATTATTTAAACTACCTATCTCCCTGAATTGTTTTCAGGAAAGCATTTCAATTAGCACACAATACTTGGCACAAGGTGAGTGCTTAATAAATATTTTCTGGTTGACTAAAAATTTAAACCAGTATTTAAGTATAATATATGATTATTGCTATTGTTACTTGTATTCATCTTATTCTTTTTATTTGAATCATTAAAGTATCTGTGAAGTCCTTACACAATACAATAGGGTCAAAAAATAACATCTCAAAATGGGAAGGAAACTCAGGAATTCGCTAGTAAATTCATTTTGAACAGTGTCTCCACAACACCCTAAATACATATTCATCCAGTGTTAACTTAAAGACCTGTGGTGAGAAGAATCTGACTTCTTTATAATGCAACATATTTCACTTTGTTATATCTATTTGTTGAGAATTTTTCCCATTATATCAGTACCAACTTTGCCTCTTTGTGAGGTATATGTGTCCCTTTATCCCTTGCCCCTAGATGTAACACCTCAGGCCAATAATAAGATTAATATGAGAGTACTTCCCTAAGGATAATACAAAGTTGAGTTAAATAAATGTTTCTGCCCTCACAGAGCTTATATCTTATAGATAAAATTGTATAAAGAAACATCACAAGGAAATGTACAGAGGAAAAAATATAAAATTAAGGAAAGTTCATCGGGAACAAATGTGAGACATCAAAGTAAAAAATAGATATGATTCCTCAAAATTTGACATTATTTCAAATAGCCAAGTAAAATTGATTTCAGCTACTTGAGCATCTTAAATATCCAGTCCTTTTAAAAATAGTCACATATTGACATTGGTTGAAAGAGGAAGCATTTACATATTTGTCATACAGCTAAAGCAATTCTATTTCAACCATAATGTGCTCACCAATAGAACCCATGCTATGATGATGTGTTAAGAAATGATTAATCTGAAACAATAATGATAATGCTCTCCACAGGATCTATGGGAAATCCACATCTCAAACTGAATTTTTGGCTTCACAACAAATGTAGCTCAAAGTATGAAATGATTGGGGCACAATATTACACAGCTAGTGGACCATGGCTTCCCTGGCAAAAAGAATGATGAGCATACCATAAAAAAAGGTGATATGGGTCCAAAAAAATTGACTAAGACAGTCCAAAAGCAATGAGAGTCAATGGAGAACCTTGAATTTGTTTCACAGCTACCAGAATAAAGTAGGGGCAGGACTTATGTTTAGGTTACCAGGACCTGAAGCATTCAGGTTTATTTATTTATTTTTTTAAATCTCATACTTTTACCCCTCTTCTTGATTAAGTGCTTCAGGAATTAAGGATAATGAACACTTAATCCATATATAGGGCCTCAATTTTAACATACAATTTCTTCTATGTATCCCTATGATTTTTTCCAAGAAAAATATTAACTTAGTTATAATTTCCTGAAAGGATTCTTGATGGTAAATCATGTTCAGCCTAAAATTAGGCAGATTCAAGCCTGAGAATTACATGTTGTTCAATTATTTTTTAAATGTACCCAGACTTCAAGTTTTCTAGCAGTTTTTCACTAACAGAATTATAGTACCGTCTATTCATTGTATTATCTTTGATGTTTTTTTTTTTTTAATTTTCCTTTTTCCTTGACATTATTCAGTAACTAGTGATTGATTACATAGGTGTGATGCTGCTATTGCTACTGACTTTAGATTTATAGCCATAGCGGATGGTTGAAAAGAAGATGGATCCAACAATTTTAATGAATAGAAACTGTAAGGTGCTTTATAAATGATCAAACTAAAGCTATTATATCAATGTCTTCTTCTGTTCCCAAATAGTCTACTAGAAATGGCTATGTTTCAGTCTTAAATCTGTTATTGATTATAGCACAAAATAGGAAGCAATTTTAATGCTATGTAATCATGACAGATATTGGTTTAAAAAAATTCTTTAAGTAACAAAAGAAAATGGCATCCTGGCATCTTAGGCTTAATTGACATAAATTACTAAAAAAATTTCACATATTGTACTAGCCTCTGTAAAACTAAATTCAGAAATGCAATGTTTTTCTTCTTATTTAAAGTCTCATACTTTATTTTTGCCATTGAAATACCGTGCTTCCCCGATAATAAGACACTGTCTTATTAATTTTTTTTGGACAGAAAAACACCAGAGGGCTTATTTTCAGGGGAGGGCTTATTTTAATGAACATTGACACCAATTTTAATAAACAGGTAAATGTGAACAAAAAAAAAGTACCTTATTCAATAATGATCATGTCATCTTCTTCAACAACATCGTCATAAGTGTCCATACCCTGAATTCCATCCTGGATGTCTTGCGCATCTATTTCCTTCAGAAGAAGTGGACCCAATCTGTCATGTCCAGCAATATAGCTCTCTTTAAATGAACATGTCTTGTCCAGGTAACCTGCTCTTAGTGCCTTGGCGACACAACTGTCAGTAATTTTATACCATGACTTCTTCACTCAAGTCACAACTTCTTGCAGACAGGGCTTCACAAAGTTTCCACCCTGATTTCTTTCCATTCTATTTTCAATGTAGTCATTGACTTCCATGCGCAAATGGTCCTTGAATGGCTTGTTTATTGCAATATCAAGGGTCTGGAGATAGGCAGTCATTTCTGCAGGAATCATTACTTGATCTATTCTTCTCTCTGCAAGGAAGTTCTTCATTTCTTTAGCACGGTGAGTGCTGGCTGAGTTCTTCTTTTATCCTCCATCATGCCCCTTTTATACTCCATCATGCCCCCTCACTCCCACTTACATATAGGGTTTTATGTTGTCCTGCCTCAGCTCTCCTCCGCGGCACTGCTCTCAGTGGCGCCAGCAAGAAAATCACTGGGGAAGAACAGGATGACATGCTCACTGCTGCAGCTCTGATTGGATGCAGCTCAGAGCGCGGCGTGCATTTCACCCGGGGGGAGAGGGGGAAAGGGGATGGTGCATACAGAGGGTACCATAATGTAGCATGTAGCACAGGGGGTCACCTTCACTACAGTAGCAATCTCAATAGGGCTTATTTTCGGGGGAGGGCTTATTTTAGAAGAATCTTATACAGTAAGGGGAGGGCTTATTTTCAGGATAGGTCTTATTATCGGGGAAACACAGTATTTACAAGCCCATAAAATATTGTATTTGCTACATCCACATTTTTTCTCAGAATTTCTATTGAGTTTAAGTGAATACTCTACATATTCTCTTTTTTTATTTTATTTTTTTATTTTTGCTTACAAGATATATGCATGGGTAATTTTTCAACATTGACAATTGCAAAACCTTTTGTTCCAATTTTTCCCCTCCTTCCCCCAACTCCCTCCCCCACATGGCAGGTTGAACAATACATGTTAAATATGTTAAAGTATAAGTTAAATACAATATATGTATACATGTCCATAAAGTTATTTTGTTGTACAAAAAAAATCGAACTTTGAAATAGTCTACATATTCTCTCTCTCTCTCTTTCTCTCTCTCTCTCTCTCTCTCTCTCTCTCTCTCTCTCTCTCTCTCTCTCTACTTTCAGTCTTCTTTTATTTATTGTTAGCTGATAATACTGCTTTTCTGTAGATTATTTTTTTTTTTATAGCTTTTTATTTACAAGTTATATGCATGGGTAATTTTACAACATTGACAATTGCCTTTTGTCCCAATTTTTCCCCTCCTCCCCCCCCCCATCTCCTCCTCCTAATGGCAGGTTTAATAATACATGTTAAATATGTTAAAGTATAAATTAAATACAATAAAAGTATACATGTCCTAACAGCTATTTTGCTGTACAAAAAGAATCAGACTTTGAAATAGTGTACAATTAACCTGTGAAGGAAATCAAAAATGCAAATGGACAAAAATATAGGTATTGGGAATTCTATGTAATGGTTCATAGTCATCTCCCAGAGTTCTTTTGCTGCGTGTAGCTGGTTCAATTCATTATTACTCTATTGGAACTCATTTGGTTCATCTCATTGCTAGAGATGGCCACATAAATCAGAATTGATCATCATATAGTATTGTTATTGAAGTATATATAATTCTCCTGGTCCGGCTCATTTCACTCAGCATCAGTTCATGCAAGTCTCTCCAGGCCTTTCTGAAATCATTCTGCTGGTCATTTCTTATCGAACAATAATATTCCATAATATTCATATACCACCAATTATTTAGCCATTCTCCAATTGATGGGCATCCACTCAGTTTCCAGTTTCTGGCCACTACAAAGAGACCTGCCACAAACATTTGTGCACATACAGGTCCCTTTCCCTTTAAGATTTCTTTGGGATATAAGCCCAGTGGAAACACTGCTAGATCAAAGGGTATGCACAGTTGGATAACTTTTTGAGCATAGTTCCGAATTGCTCTCCAGAATGGCTGGATGTATTCACAATTCCACCAACAATGTATTAGTGTCCCTGTTTTCTCACATCCCCTCCAATCTTCCGCATTATCTTTCCCTGCCATTCTAGCCAATCTGACAGGTGTGTAGTGGTATCTCAGAGTTGTCTTAATTTGCATTTATCTGATTAATAATGACTTGGAGCACCTTTTCATATGGCTAGAAATAGTTTCAATTTCTTCATCTGAGAATTGTCTGTTTATATCCTTTGACCATTTATCAATTGGAGAATGGCTTGATTTCTCATAAATTTGAATCAATTCTCTATATATTTTGGAAATGAGGCCTTTATCAGAACCTTTGACTGTAAAAATGTTTTCCCAGTTTATTGCTTCCCTTCTAATCTTGTCTGTATTAGTTTTGTTTGTACAAAAACTTTTCAATTTAATATAATCAAAATTTTCTATTTTGTGATCAATAATGATCTCTAATTCTTCTTTGTTCATAAATTCCTTCTTCTTCCACAAGTCTGAGAGGTAAACTATTCTATTCTTTTCCAATTTATTTATAATCTCATTCTTTATGCCTAGGTTATGAATCCATTTTGACCTTATCTTGGTATATGGTGTAAGTATGGGTCAATGTCTAGTTTCTGCCATACTAATTTCCAATTTTCCCAGCATTTTTTGTCAAATAGTGAGTTCTTATCCCAAAAACTATGGTCTTTGGGTTTGTCAAACATTAGACTGCTATAGTTACTGACTATTTTGTCCAGTGAACCTAACTTTTACACTATTTCTTAGTCAATCTCTTTGCCAATACCAAATGGTTTTGGTGACCACTGCTTTATAATATAGTTTTAGATCAGGTACAGCTAGGCCACCTTCATTTGATTTTTTTTTTTCATTAGTTCCCTTGAGATTCTTGACCTTTTGTTCTTCCAGACAAATTTTGTTGTTATTTTTTCTAGGTCATTAAAATAGTTTCTTGGGAGTCTGATTGGTATAGCACTAAATAAATAAATTAGTTTAGGCAGTATTGTCATCTTTATTATATTTGCTCGACTTATCCAGGAGCACTTAATATTTTTCCAATTGTTTAGATCAGACTTAATTTGTGTGGAAAGTATTTTGTAGTTTTGCTCATAAGTGTCTGATTTTCCCTTGGCAGATAGATTCCTAAATATTTTATACTGTCAGTAGTTATTTTAAATGGAATTTCTCTTGGTAACTCTAACTGTTGGGTTTTTTTTTTTAGTGATATATAAGAATGCTGATGACTTAAGTGGGTTTATTTTGTATGTTGCAACTTTACTAAAGGTATGGATTAGTTCTAATAACTTTTTAGTAGAATCTCTGGGGTTCTCTAAGTATACCATCATATCATTGGCAAAGAGTGATAATTTGGTCTCCTCATTGCCTACTCTAATTCCTTTAATCTCTTTCTCAACTCTTATTGCCAAAGCTAACATTTCTAATACAATATTGAATAGTAATGGCGATAGTGGGCAACCTTGTTTCACTCCTGATCTTATTGGGAATGGTTGCAGTTTGTCCCCATTACATATGATGCTTACTAATGGTTTTAAATAGATGCTACTGATTATTTTAAGGAAAAGTCCATTTATTCCTATACTCTCAAGTATTTTAATAGGAATAGATGTTGGATTTTATCAAATGCTTTTTCTGTATCTATTGAGATGATCATATGGTTTTTGTTAATTTGGTTATTAATATGGCCAATTATACTGATAGTTTTCATAATATTGAACCAGCCCTGCATTTCTGGTATAAATTCTATATGATCATGGCATATTATCCTGGTAATGATTTTCTGTAGTCTTTTTGCTAATATCTTATTTAAGATTTTAGCCTCAATATTCATTAGGGACATTGGTCTATAATTTTCTTTCTCTGTTTTCAACTTACCTGGTTTAGGTATCAGTATCATGTCTGTCGTAGGACTCCTTCATTCCCTATTTTTTCAAATAGTTTATGTAGTATTGGGGCTAATTGTTCTTTAAGTGTTTGGTAGAAGTCTCATGTAAATCCATCTGGTCCTTGGCATTTTTTTCTTAGAGAGTTGATAAATAGCTTGTTCTATTTCTTTTTCTGAAATGGAACTATTTAAGCAATTTACTTCCTCCTCTGTTAATCTGAGAAGCCTATATTTTTGGAGGTAGTCATCCATTTCACTTAGATTATCAAATTTATTGGCATGAAGTTGGGCAAAGTAACCCCTAATTATTATTTCTTTAATTTCCTCTTCATTGGCGGAAAGTTCTCCCTTTTCATTTTTGATTTTCCTCTCTCCTTTTTCTAATCAGATTTACCAAAGGTTTATCAATTTTATTGTTTTTTTCATAAAACCAACTTAGTTTTATTAGTTCAATAGTTTTTTTTTTTTTTACTTTCAATATTATTAATTTCTCCTTTTAATTTTAGAATTTCAAGTTTAGTAATTGATTGGGGTTTTTTAATTTGGTCTTTTTCTAGTTTTTTAAGTTGCAAGCTCAATGCATTGATCTTCTCTTTCTCTGTTTTTTTCAAGTAAGCCTCTAAGGATATAAAATTTCCCCTTATTACCACTTTGGCTGCATCCCACAAATTTTGGTATGATGTCTCATCATTGTCGTCTTGAGTGAAATTATTAATTGTGTCTATAATTTGCTGTTTCACCCATTCATTCTTTAAAGTGAGATTATTTCGTTTCCAATTACTTTTTGGTCTATTTATCCCTAACTTTTTGTTGAATGTAGTTTTTATTGCATTGTGATCTGAAAAGAAAGCATTTATTATTTCTGCCTTCCTGCATTTAATTTTGAGGTCTTTATGTCCTAATATATGGTCAATTTTTGTGTAGGTTCCATGAACTACTGAGAAGAAAGTATACTCCTTTCTGTCACCATTCAGTTTTCTCCAAAGATCTACCATACCTAATTTTTCTAATATTCTATATATCTCTTTAACTTCTTTCTTATTTGTTTTGTGGTTTGATTTATCTAATTCTGAGAGTGTAAGATTAAGATCTCCCACTATTATAGTTTTGCTGCCTATTTCTTCTTGCAACTCTCTTAACTTCTCCTTTAGGAAGTTAGATGCTATACATTTGGTGCATATATGTTTAATATTTATATTGCTTCATTGTCTATAATACCCTTTAGCAAGATATACTTTCCTTCCTTATCTCTTTTAATTAGATCAATTTTTGCTTTTGCTTGATCTGAGATAAGGATGGCTACCCCTGCTTTATTTTTTATTTTTTTTTATTTCGCCTGAAGCATAATTGATTCTGCTCTAGCCTTTTTGCCTTTACTCTGTATGTATCTCCTTGTTTTAAATGTGTTTCCTGTAAACAACATATTATAGGGTTCTGACTTCTGATCCAGTCTGCTATCCACCTCTCCTTTATGGCAGAGTTCATCCCATTCACATTTATGGTTAAAATTACTAATTCTGTACTTCCTGCCATCATAATATCCCCAGATTGTGCTTTTCTTTTTCTTGCCTCCCCTTACTCCCTTTACTAATATTAAACTTATGGGCCCCACTTGTGTCACACAGCTCTCCCTCTTTAGAATCCCTCTCTCCTCCCTTTGATTCCCTTCCCCTTTCTTGTACCCTTCCCTTATTACTCTTTTCCCTTTTCCCTTTTCCTCTTCCACTTTTTAATAAGATGAGAGACGATTCTCTGTAAACCAAATACGTCAATTATTTTCTCTTTGAGCCAATTGTGATGAGAGTAAGATTCACACAATGTTCTTCCCCCTCTCTAAGTTCCCTCAGATATGATAGGTTTCCTTTGCCTCATCATGGGATGTAGTTTCCCTCTTTTTATCTCCCCTTTTCCCTTTTTCTGTTATACATTTGGTTTTTACGTCTATCCACAATAGAAATACAGTTTTCAAGAGTTCCTTTTACCTTTTCTGCTTCTCCTGAGTCCTATGGTTGGAGATCTTTTTTTTTGTTTTGTTTTGTTTAAATCATTTTTTTCCTTAGAAACAAATGGGATTCTTCTGTTTTATTAAATGTCCATCTTCTTCCATGGAAAAAAATGCTCAGCTTAGCTGGGTAGTTTATTCTTGGCTGCATTCCAACTTCTTTTGCCTTTTGGAATATCAGATTCCAGGCCCTTCGATCCTTTAATGTTGAGGCAGCCAGATTTTGATTGACCCTTATTGTGACACTCCAGTATTTGAATTGTTTTTTCCTGGAAGCTTGTAATATTTTTCTTTAGTCTGATAGTTCTGAAATTTGGCCACAATATTCCTTGGAGTTTTTAGTTTAGGGTCTTTTTTAGAAGGTGTTCAATGAATTCTTTTAATGCCTATTTTACCTTCTAGTTTTATTACTTCTGGGAAGTTCTCTTTGATGATTTCCTGTAAAATAGTATCTAGGCCCTTTTTTTCATCATAATTTTCGGGTAGTCCAATGATCCTCAGGTTATCTCTCCTAGATCTATTTCTGTTGTTTTTCCAAGTAAATATTTGACATTTTTTTCTAATCCCTCTCTCTCTCTCTCTCTCTCTCTCTCTCTCTCTCTCTCTCTCTCTCTCTCTTTGTCTCTCTCTCTCTCTCTTTTTTGGTTTTGCTTGACTGATTCTTGATGTCTCAATGAATCAGTCATTTCTATTTGTTCAGTTCTGATTTTTAGTGAGTTATTTTCTTCATTAGCTTTTTTTACTTCTTTTTTTATATGTCCAATTGAGTTTTTAAATGAGTTGTTTTGCTCTATGGAAGTTTTTTTTTTTTCCATTTCACTATTTTTTTTTTTAGTGAGTTATTTTCTTTTTCCACTTCACAAATCCTACTTTCTTGGGAATTCTTAGGCTTTTCCAATTCACAAATTCTGTTTTTCTGCACTTCTTGGGAGTTTTTTGTTTGTTTGTTTTTTGTTTTTTACCTTTTCCACTTCACATTTCAGGAAGTTGTTGCTCTCTTGCATATCCTCTCTTTCCTTTCCCCATTTTTCTTGTAGTTCTCTTTTAAGGTTTTTAATAGTCTCTTCTAGGAGAGCCTTTTGTGTTGGAGACCAACAATTGTCTGGAGACTGTCTGCTATTAGTCTCCTTGGGGTTGAAAACCTGCTCTCTTTCTGTATAGAAGCTATTAATCGTCCTTTTGACTTTTTTACTCATTTTGTTAAAGCCTGTAGGGTCTGTCTTCACAGCCAGGAGATTACCAGCTTCCTCTTCAGAGCAAGGATAAGTGTATGAGTTGGTAGCTGTCCTACTTATTGGCTACAAAGAACTAAAAGGTACGGGAGTGCTCTGGGAAAGAGTTCCCCTGGAAGTAACTCAGGCTTGCACTGTGGAGCTGCAAAAGTGCCCTGCAAAGAATCCCCACTGTACGAGTTAAGGAATGCCCTGGGGCTAGAAGCTGGGCAGTGAAAGTTTCACTACCTCAGGCCAAAGCCCACTGTGAAGGTATGGGATTAGCAGCTGACCAGTGAATAGTCCCACAGGGACGGGAAGTGTCCCTGCCCAGGGAAGCACAATCAGTTGCAAAAGTTCTATTGCCCCAGGCTGAGCCCCCCACTGGGCAGATTAGAGGCTGCCCTGGGCTGGGCTCTCCTGTTATTCAGATTTGTAACTGCCCCTGTAAGATGTAGCTGCAGGGCTGTGTTACAGTCTGTGCTGAGTCACTTCCAGTTTTGGGTGGTTATAGCTAGATCTTGTTAGGTTTTGGCGTTTTTTGGAGAGTACCCTCTATCTTTGGTTTTAATTTCTCTGCTGGTTTACTGCTTTATAATTAAGGCAGAGCAGATAGCCTATGGGAGATTATTCTCTAGCCACAAGGTTACCCCAACGGTAGTCTTTCCCTGCCTGCACTGATCTGTTCCTGGTCCCTCAGGACAAACCTCTCCTGGCGATCTGCCAGATTATCTTTGGCTGGTAAATTGTTGTGCCTCTAAATTCGTGGATTTTACCAGTCAGGTGCTATTTTTGAGGCTGAATTTAATGTTGCTTGTGAGAACATGAGAGGAGCTAAGAAAGTTGTGTGTGCCTTCTACCATCTTGGCTCCACTTACATATTCTCTTAAAGGATCATAGCACTTAGTGTTGGAAGGAATGTTAGAAATTAAATAATCAAATTGTATTATTAAAGATCAGAGTTGGGTAGCAATCTTTGGAGTCCATTGAATTATAAAGTAGGTGAAAAATTAATGACTAAAGAAGTAAGTCAGACAAGCTCACAAAATTAGTCAATCTCAACCAAAATTCCAAGCCAAGTCCTTCCAGTTTGTTGATCCTCTTAAACTAGAGAAGAGAAAGCTCATTGGAGGCATGTTAGCTTGGCATATCAAAAAGGGATTAGTTGATCCCACAGTGCAGAACCAGAAAAAGCAGATGGTTGTCTTGGGGCTTAATTTAGGCTTGAAAGAATGATATACTCTCTAACAATTGGAATCCTACAAAATAGAATGGCCTATTTCTGGATGCAAATGGTTGTCTTTAATTAAGACTGAATGAACACATGAAATATCATAATGGAAATTATTTTTTCAGATATGAATTGGACTAGATAGCCTCTGAGTTTCCTTAAACTATATGATGTTTATGTTTCTCATCTTTGTTCTCTCCTCAGGGTTCAAGTTTTATGAGAAGGACCCTGTATTAAAAATCTATTAAATTCTCAGATGTATGTCATAACCCCAGTCACATAGTAAGTGTTCAATCACACAACGAACATTGATTAGGCACACATTTAATTCAGAACATTCTACTAGGCCCTGCAGAAAAAAATACGAAGTTTTAATAAGTGGTCTCTGACTCCAAGTACTTTTCAGACTAGTTGGTGTATGGAACTTACATAAAGGGTTATATAATATACATGAATTCAATAAGTTCACACACCTCTGCTGTCTTTAGCTATCCTCTTCTGTTGCTGTAATTACTGGATAAAAAGGACAAATGAGTAGATTTGTCCTGAATTCATTCTGATTCCAGGATCTTTTTTAAATCCCATAAAGCATAATAATAATAAATTATAAATTTATAATAATAATCATAATAATAGTACTTATTGCATTGTTCATATTTTTGGACAGAGCTTTAGTTTGATTTTTCTAATCCTAAATATATAAGAATCTGATTGTTTTAAACTAAGGAATAAGAAGATACTCCAAATTACCAAAAATTACATAAAACATATATGCATACACATATGTATGTACATATGTGGGGGGGGGTATGTGTGTGTGAATATTTTGTTTTGCTCTTCTGGCAACACCCTAACATAATTTCTCTGGGTACATTCTTATACAATTTTCTCTTAATACACTTATTTTATGTATATATTTTTTCAAATCATTACAGTCCTTTGAAAATTATCACAGAATTTACAAATATTAGGTAGTTTTGAATACTATGAACCACTACTGTGGCAGTACTTCAATTACATATAGAATGTTGCTCTGGTCCCCTAGATCCTTTAGCTGGGAACAAGATTGGTTTTATCCCCTGTGCCTCAAAAAAAAAAATTCTCTCTTTTTTGGCAATCTCTTTCTTATTAACTCACATTTTTTTGAGAGGTGGAAGGGACATTAACTGCCATCTAGTACAACACATACATGAAAGGAATACTCACTATAACTACCTTTACCTGTAAAGTTTACCCATCTTGATTTAAAGACTTCCAAGAAAAGAATACCTGCTTCCTCTTGTGATAATTCATTTAGAACAGCTAGAATACTTTCATATTTTTCCTGATATCAAACCCAAATTGTTTCCTCTCTACAGCTTTTACACATTGTTCCTGGTTCCATCATCAGGGGCAAGTATAACAAATCTACTCCTCAAGTATTTGAAGATACAAATTAAGTTTGCTCTAAGTCTTCTCCAGTTTATCAACTTCGATTTCTTCTATCATTTTTCACATAAAATGGATTCAGGGTCTTTCAATGACCTGGTTGCCCTCCTCTATATAATCTCCAATTTATCAATGTCATTGTATTAAACAGTAATGTCACAAACTGAATAAAATATTCTAGGAGAGATGTAAGAAAGTAAAATACTATAAAACTGTATCTTTTGACTTATTTGAGAATTATTAAAATGCAAATTTTATTAATCATAATTATTAATCATTAACAACTCCCATTGCATTAGCAGCTCTGACACCTATAACCCT
This sequence comes from Antechinus flavipes, assembly GCF_016432865.1. Classification (NCBI taxonomy): domain Eukaryota; kingdom Metazoa; phylum Chordata; class Mammalia; order Dasyuromorphia; family Dasyuridae; genus Antechinus; species Antechinus flavipes. The sequence goes on along the minus strand of NC_067398.1, from coordinate 100,804,145 downwards.
AAAGAATTAAACTAAGGGGTATGGAAAAAATGATTAAAATGTGGATATCATAATTGGAAAGTGTTAGGCATCTGCAAAATGAGTAAGGACATTGGGTGTAAGTAAAGTGGGGCAAAATGTGGTGTAGAATTCCAGATGACAATATAAGAGCAAACTATACTTACTCCACAATTTCTCCTAGAGTTGGATTTAGCCTTCAAAATAGTGTGAGAAAGGAAGGAAGGAACGAAGGAAGGGAAGGAAGGGAAGGAGGGAGGGAAATACTTATTTGAAGTATTACAAACTTAGTATCTCTATCGCTAATCATGTTTTAATGTTAGAGGAATATTAACATTTTTTAGTTACAATTTTCAATTATAAATCATTGTTACCAACATTTTCTTTTTTTTTTCATTACCTAATATACTTCATTTGCCTTTTAGTTAAGAAAGGAAAGGAGAGAGGGAGAAAGGGAGGAAAGGAGTCGGAGGGGAGGGAGAGAGGAATGGGAGAGAAGGATTAAGAGAAGAATGCGAGTGAGGGAGGGAAATAAAGAGGGAGAGAGGGATGGAGGGAAAGCAGTAAGGAGGGAGAGAAAGAAGAAGGAAAGAAGGAAAAGAAAATAGCATGCTTCAGATATTTTAAGTTCTAATATGGTATCAGTAAATAGAACCTATATAAACAAAAGCTCTTTGGAAGTGGAGGTTTGTACAATACTTTTTGAAGAGTATAAAGGTATCCTGAGACCAAAATGTTTGTGAACTACCATAATAAGCTCCTAATAACTGTTTACTTAGTTTAATTAAATTAATTCCATTTATTTTAGTATAGTTTTCCTCTGAAGAAAATGTCAACCAGATATAACCCTTTTTTACATTCTCAAAAATCAAGGGCTTCATCAATATTGTGAAGAAAAAATGATAATTTTATAAGATCAAAGAACTCTCAATTTTCATTCAAAAGTAAATTATTTCCTTTAAAATAAACAGCATTTGAGTTAATGATATGTAATTTAGTTCTTTTTCAGATTGCAAGGAAAAGCAGTTTCCCACACTCCATTAAAGTTAGAATTTTCAAACATAGATACTGTTGTGTAAGACAATTGCCAGCAGTGTGGACTACAGTCTGTAGGGGTCTGTGATTATATTCCATTCCATGAGAAAATCATCATTCATTCTTTGGTGAAATATAGATAAAGAACAGGTAAAGGGAAACAAATTTTTTCTTTTCTTTTCTAAATTGATGAAATTAAATTTTCCACAAGTAGTCAAGTATCCAAGAACACATTATCTCTCTTAACTGCCAGAGGGAACAAGAGTATTCTTTTGAGTCCTCATCAATGATTGTAAACACATTAGAGATTGGGACCTACTCTTCTGTTTTCCAGTAATGACAGTTTACACACATTTGATACAATATATAAGATCTGAAGCCAACTAATAATTGTGTATGCAAAGTTGAACTGTTTGCATTCTTATATACTTCACACTTTTATCATTTTCTAAATTTTCATGAACCTGAATTTGCTTTTCAAATCCATCCTTGAACTGAAGATATTAGCTATTGAATTGTCTCCTATTATAGAAGGCTTTATGATGCTGATAAAATGTTGGGAACAGGGATATCTTACATTGATTCCTTTTTTTCTATAGCCGTTCATTTATCATGCAATGGTAGAGTATTATGAAATATACTGATTACTGGCCTGTCTCTCTTCTTGGAATTTTATATTCCAGTTTTAGCTTTAGTTGACTTTCAAAAAACATATTGAAAAAACATAATATTTTATGTAATTATTTGAAGTATTACAAACTTAGTATCTGTCTATCTCTAATCATGTTTCAATGTTAGGGGACTATTAGCTTTATTTAGTTATAATTTTCTTTTATAAAAAACATTGTTCCCAACATTTTCTTTTTTTTTTTCATTACCTGATTTACTTCATTTATCTTTTAGTTAAAATTGTCTTAATTATCCATGATTTTTGCCAATATTAGTTATGAGGTATTAGGAAGATATTTAGTGAAGCATTCTTGAACTGATCATTATTTTTATCCCAAGATCATAAATCTGCTGCTGACCTAAGCCTGTGGGTTAGTCACATAAACACATACCCATATGTATTTTATATATCCATATATATCCCATACATATGTATTTGCACATTATAATGATTTAGAAGAAATGATGCTATGTGGCAGGCATGGTATTAATTATAAGGGAAACAAATATTGGGGGAAAAAAACAAAGTCCTTTCCCTCAAGGAACTTCCAAGTTAATGGGAAAAGACAACACACAAAAAAAATTTGGAAGGAGAGAAAGAATGTACCTATAAGAAGGAATGATTGATTCCATTTTAAGGGAGAGGAATTTGGTCTGTTAACAGACTGGACTTCTGAGGTTGGAGCCAAAATGGTGGAGAAGACCCACATTTCTCTGTGACCTTCTTTACAACCTTCACAATGATTATGAAAGCCTCTGAATTAGCTCTAGATGGTCAGAACCCACAAATATTTGGAGTGCAACAAATTATCAGCAGAAGATAATTTCAAAGATTGCCACAAAAGGTATGTTTCAATTGGAAACAGGAGGGAGGCAGCCAGCGAAAGCAGCTGAACACAAACACCAGTGCAGATAGCTCAGTGCCCTGGGGCAGAGAATTTGTGAGAGGAAACAGACCAGAAAAGATCTGTTTCAATCAAAAATGGGAGAGAGGCAGTGAAGCATAAACAGCTGACCACAAACACCAGAGCAGACAGAACAGGGCCCCAGGGCAGAACAGTCTCAGTGTAGTGGTGTGACTTCCACAGGGCAGAGAGTTTGCAAGAGGAAGTGGACCAGAGAAGGTCTGCTTCATTTAGAAGCAGGAGAGAGACAGTGAAGCCCTGGCAGCTAACCACAAACACCAGTGCAGACAGCTCAAAGTCCCAGAGCAATGCAGTCTCAAGATGCCTGAGCAGACTCCCCAGGGCATACAGCACAGAGCCCCGGGGCATTGCTAATGACTCCACATGGCAGAACCTAAGCCAGTAGTGAATCAGTACTGACCCAGCACAGCTACTGTTGCTTGGAAAACCTCTCTTGTCCTAAAGGCAGACCTTAATTTAACTTTTAAAAAAATGAGTAAAAAAATAAAGAGGACTCTAACAATAGACAGCTTTTATGGTGAAAAAGAATAACAAATTTCAAACCCTGAAAACACTAAAGGCAAATTGTCTCCAGATGAAACTCCAAGGGGTGAAATAACCTGATCCCCATCACACAAGGCTCTCCTAGAAGAACTTAGAAAGGATCTTAAAAGAGAGCTAGAGGGAAAATGGGAAAAAGAAATGAAAGCCTTACAAGAGAGTCTGGAAAAAGCAATACAAAATAGACATAGTGACATGGAAAAAGCATTTAACTAATTAAAAGATAGATATGATAAACTGGAAAAAGAAAACAACTCCCAGAAAAACAGAATTTGTGAAAGAGAAAAAGAAAATAGCTTCTTAAAAATAAAATTTGTAAAATGGAAGATGAAAATAACTCCCTAAAAAAACAGAATTTGTGAAATGGAAACAAATTCCATAAAACAAAACAAATCATTCAAAAATTCAATTGTACAAACACAAAAAGAAGTAAAAAAAAAAGTAAATGAAGAAAATAATACACTAAAATTCAAAATTGAACAAATGGAAATGAATGACTGAATAAGGCAACAAGAATCAGTCAAGCAAAACCAAAAAAAAAAAAATGAAAAAAATAGAAAAAAATTGTAAAATACCTAATGGAGAAAACAACCAACCTGGAAAGTAGATTTAGGAGAGACAACTTAAGCATTATTGGACTCCCTGAAATACATTAGGGAAAAAAAAAGAGCCTAAACACTATTTTTCAGGAAATCACCAAAGAGAGATGCCCAGATGTCATAGAAACAGAAGATAAAATAGACATTGAAAGAATTCATCACGGCAGCTAGATGGCACAGTGGATAGATGGCACAGGAGGACCTGAGTACAAATCTGGTCTCAGACATTTAACACTTCCTAGCTATGTGACCCTGGGGAAATCATTTAATCCCAATTGTCTCAACAAATAATAACAATAATAATAATTCATCAATCACCTACAGAAAGAGATTCCAAAATTAAAGCTCCAAGAAACATTGTGGCTAAATTCCAGAACTATCAGACCAAGGAAAAAAATACTACAAGCAGCCAGAAAAAAACAATTTTCTTTTTTTTTTTCTTTTTTTTTGGTTTTCCTTATGGTGCTCATAAGTTTAATACTGAGGAGTGGAGTAAGGGGGGAAAGAAAGAGAAAAGCATAATCTGGGGTTAACAAGTTGGCAGGAAATACAGAATTAGTATTTTTAACTATAAATGTGAATGGAGTAAACTCCCCCATAAAGCAGAGGTGGATATCAGACTGGATTAAAAGCCAGAATCCTACAATATGTTATTTACAAGGAAACACACTTGAAGCAGGGTAAAGTAAAAGAGTAAAAGTAAAAGGTTAGAGCAAAATCTACTATGCTTCAGGTAAAGTCAAAAAAAAAAAAATCAGTGGTGGCCATCCTGATCTGAGATCCAGCAAAAGCAAAAATTGATCTAATTAAAAGAGATAAGGAAGGGCACTATATCTTGTTAAAGGGCAGCATATATAATGAAGCAATATCAATACTAGACATATATGCACCAAGTAGTATAGCATCTAAATTCCTAAAGGAGAAGTTAAGAGAGTTGCAAAAAGAAATAGACAGCAAAACTATAATAGTGGGAGATCTCAACCTTGCACTCTTAGAATTAGATAAATCAAAGCACAAAATAAATAAGAAAAAAGTTGAAGAGGTAAATAGAATATTAGAAAAGTTATGTATGATAGATCTTTGGAGAAAACTAAATGGAAACAGAAAGTAGTATGCTTTCTTCTAGGCAGTGCATGGAACCGATATAAAAATTGACCATGTATTAGGACATAAAGACCTCAAAATTAAATGCAGGAGGGCAGAAATAGTAAATGCTTTCTTTTCAGATCATGATGTAATAAAAACTACATTCAATAAAAAGGCAGGAGAAAATAGACTAAAAAGTAATTGGAAACTAAATAATCTCAACCTAGAGAATGAATGGGTGAAACAGCAAATCATAAACACAATTAAAATTTCAACCAAGAGCATGACAATAATGAGACAACATAGAAAAATGTGTGGGATGCAGCCAAAATGGTAATAAAGGGAAATTTTATATCTCTAAAGGCTTACTTGCATAAAATAGAGAAAGAGAAAATAAATTAATTAGACTTGCAACTAAAAAAGCTAGAAAAAGAGCAAATCAACCCCCCTCCCCCAATCAAACACTAAACTTGAAATTTGAAAAATAAAAGGAGATTAATAAAATTTAAAGTAAAAAAAAAACTATTGAATTAATAAATAAAACTAATAGTTGGTTCTATGAAAAACACTAACAAAATAGATAAACCCTTGATAAATTTGATTAGAAAAAGGAAAGAGGAAAATTAAATTGTTAGTCTTCAAAATGAAAAGGGAGAATTTTTCACTAATGAAATGGAAATTAGAACAATAATTAGGAGTTACTTTGCCCAACTTTATGCCAATAAATTTGATAACTTAAATGAAATGGATGAATACCTTCAAAAATATAGGTTGCCCAGATTAACAGAGGAAGAAGTAAATTAGTTAAATGCTTCCATTTTAGAAAAAGAAATAGAACAAGCTATTCATCAACTCCCTAAGAAAAAATTCCCAGGACTAGATGGATTTACATGTGAATTCTACAAAACATTTAAAAAACAATTAACTCCAATGCTATATAAACTATTTGAAAAAATAGGAATTGAAGGAGTCCTATCAGATTCCTTTTATGATACAGACATGGTACTGACCTAAACCTAAACCAGGTAGGATGAAAACAGAGAAAAAAAATTATACACCAATCTCCCTAATGAACATTGATGCAAAAATCTTAAATAAAATATTAGCGAAAAAATTACAGAAAATCATCCTCAAGGATTTATACCAGGAATGCAGGGCTGGTTCAATATTAGGAAAACTATTAGCATAATTGACTATATCAATAACAAAATGAACAAAAACATATGATCATCTCAATAGATGCAGAAAAAGCATTTGATAAAATCCAACACCCATTCCTATTAAAAACACTAAAGAGTATAAGAATAAATAGACTTTGCCTTAAAATAGTCAGTAATATCTATTTAAAACCATCAGTAAGCATCATATGTAATGGTGACAAACTGGAACCATTCCCAATAAAATAAGGAGTGAAACAAGGTTGCCCACTATCACCATTACTATTCAATATTGTGTTAGAAATGCTATCTTCAGCAATAAGAGATGAAAAAGAGATTAAAGGAATTAGAATAGGTAATGAGGAAACCAAATTATTACTCTTTGCAGATGATATAATGGTATATTTAGAAAACCCCAGAGATTCTACTAAGAAGCTATTAGAAATAATTCACAACTTCAGCAATGTTTCAGGACACAAAATACATCCACATAAATCATCACAATTTTTATACATCACTAACAAAATCCAACAGCAAGAGATGCAAAGAGAAATTCCATTTAAAATAATTGTTGATAGTATAAAATATTTGGGAATCTATCTGCCAAGGGACAGTCAGGAACTATATGAGCCAAACTACAAAAACGTTCCACACTAATAAAGTCAGATCTAAAGAATTGGGAAAATATTAAATGCTCCTGGATAAGTCAAGCAAATATAATAAAGATGACAATATTGCCTATACTAATTTATTTATTTAGTGCTATATCAATCAGACTCCCAAGAAACTATTTTAATGACCTAGAAAAAATAACAACAAAATTTGTCTGGAAGAACAAAAGGTCAAGAATCTCAAGGGAACTAATGAAAAAAAAACAAAAAAACAAAAAAACAAATGAAGGTGGCCTAGCTATACCTGATCTAAAACTATATTATAAAGCAGTGGTCACCAAAACCATTTGGTATTGGCTAAGAAATAGACTAGTTGATCAGTGCAAAAGTTAGGTTCACTGGACAAAATAGTCAATAACTATAGCAGTCTAGTGTTTGACAACCCCAAAGACCCCAACTTTTGGGATAAGAATATACTATTTTACAAAAACTGCTGGGGAAATTGGAAATTGATATGGCATAAACTAGGCATTGACCCACACTTAACACCACACACCAAGATAAGACCAAAATGAGTTCATGATCTAGGCATAAAGAATGAGATTATAAATAAATTGGAAGAACATAGGATAGTTTAACCTCTCAGACCTGTGGAGGAGGAAGAAATTTGTGACCTGAGAAGAACTAGAGATCATTATTAATCACAAAATAGAAAATTTTAATTATGTCAAATTAAAAAGCTTTTGTACAAACAAAACTAATGCAGGCAAGATTAGAAGAGAAGCAATAAATTGGGAAAACATTTTTTTCTTTTTTTTTTTAATTTTTATTTAATAATTATTTTATATTGACACTCGTTTCTGTTCCAATTTTTTTCCCTCCCTCCCTCCACCCCCTCCCCTAGATGGCAAGCAGTCCTTCATATGTTGGATATGTTGCAGTATATCCTAGATACAATATATGTTTGCAGAACCGAACAGTTCTCTTGTTGCATAGGGAGAATTGGATTCCGAAGGTATAAATAACCCGGGAAGAAAAACAAAAATGCAGATAGTTCACATTCGTTTCCCAGTGTTCTTTCTTTGGGTGTAGCTGCTTTTGTCCGTCATTTATCAATTGAAACTCAGATCTCTTTGTCAAAGAAATCTCCTTCCATCAAAATATGTCCTCATACAATATCGTTGTCGAAGTGTATAATGATCTCCTGGTTCTGCTCATTTCACTTAGCATCAGTTCATGTAAGTCTCACCAGTCCTCTCTGTATTCATCCTGCTGGTCATTTCTTACAGAACAATAATATTCCATAACATTCATATACCATAATTTACCCAGCCATTCTCCAATTGATGGGCATCCATTCATTGGGAAAACATTTTTTACAGATAAAGGTTATGATAAAGGCCTCATTTCCAAAATATATAAAGAATTGACTCAAATTTATAAGTAATCAAGCTATTCTCCAATTGATACATGGTCAAAATATATGGACAATTTTCAGATGATAAAATTGAAAGTATTTCTACCCATATGAAAAAGTATTCCAAATCATTATTGATCCAGAGAAATACAAATTAAGACAACTCTCAGTGACCACTACACACCTCTCAGACTGGCTAAGATAACAAGAAAAGATAGTGATGAATGTTGCAAGGGATGTGGAAAAACTGGGACACTGATCCATTGTTGGTGGGGCTGTGAATGGATCCAACTATTCTAGAGAGCAATTTGGAACTATGCTCAAAAAGATGTCAAACTGTGCATACCCTTTGATCCAGAAGTGCTACTACTGGGCTCATATCCCAAAGAGATATTAAAGAAGGGAAAGGGACCTGTATGTGCAAAAATGTTTGTAGCAGCCCTTTTTGTAGTGGTTAGAAACTGAAAATTGAATGGATGCCCATCAATTGGAGAATGGCTGGGTAAATTGTGGTATGTGAATGTTATGGAATACAATTGTTTTGTAAGAAATGACCATCAGATTGAATACAGAGAGGCTTGGTGAGACTTACATGAACTGATGCTAAGTGAAATGAGAAGAACCAGGAGATTATTATACACTTCAACAACAATACTACATGAGGACCAATTCTGATGGAAGTGCTATCTTCAACAATGAGAGGATCCAAATCATTTCCAATTGATCAGTAATGAACAAAACCAGCTACATCCAGCAAAAGATCACTGGGAAATGATTGTGGACCATAACATAGCATTTACCCTCTTTCTGTTATTGTTTGCTTGAATTTTTGTTTTTCTTCCCAGGTTATTTTTACCTTGTTTCTAAATATGATTTTTCTTGTATAGCAAGACAACTGTATAAATATGTATACATATATTGTATTTAATATATATGCTAACATATTTAACATGTATGGTACTACCTGCCATCTAGGGGAGGGGATGGAAGAAAGAAAGGGAAAAGTTAGAGCAGAAGTTTTTGCAAGGGTCAATGAAAAATTACCCTGCATATGTTTTGTCAATAAAAAGCTATAATAATTTAAAAAAAAATACATGGTCCTCTATTTAAAAAAATAGAGTTAACAGATTGCTATTCTGGGATCCTTCTTTAAAAAGAAGTTTGGGGAGTTCTTTGTTCCTCCCTCCAACCTTCCAGTTAAAGAGGGCAGAGGGTACTGAAGATATTGAAGAAGTTTTGAGAACCAATAATGATGCGATCTGGCAGGATAATGAGTTTGTTGAGGATGAAGCTCCTGAAGTTATGATGTAATGAAGTTTAAAGGGGAAGGAAAATAAAAGCCAAGTGTCCATGGAATTTAAATAAATAATCTTGATTGTAATTTTTATCTCATACAAAATCACAAACTGCCAATATGTGATTTTTTAAAAAAAATTGTTATTGGTTTGGGTTTAAGGTACTTGAATAAATCTGAAAAAATCACTATCTCATTTTTATAAAGCATATATTATGTTTTATAATAATAAATTACTCTACACATATTATTATAAAGTAAAGGAATAAAATTTGTCAAGCACTTACTTCCATGTAATGTGCTAAGAACTAGAGATACTGTAAGAAGGAAAATTCCTACCCTAAAGGAACTTATAATTTTAGGGAGAAGGCAACATAGAAAAGGAGCAAGAAAGGTAATAGAGAGTGGAGTATCTACTATAGTATGGAAAGGTTAAGCAGCATCCATGGAAAGTAATCATGTTATTGAAATCATTTATTTCAATTCAGATTCTGAAATATATATATATATATATTTTAATTTCATTGATGATTTTTAAAAATATTGGTATAATTTTCTTTTATATCCTTTTCTCCATTTGATGGAATTCTCTCTTAAAACAAATCTGATAATATATGTAATATTTGCCTTTATAATGCCCCACTTCTCTACTAGAAGTAGAGAAATGTGATTCACATATTATCCTTTGAGACCAAGACTCATTGAGTTTAATCTAAGATTAGCTACCTTGAGATATTTTATTTTTAATACATTATTGTATAGTGAGAATGTTTGCTGTTCTTAGTTCTTCTTGCCTTCCTACATTTCAACTCATACAAGTCTTCCTGTCTCTCTCTGAATCCCTCAAATTTATCTTTTCTTGTGACATAATGAAATTTAATTATATTCAGATACCACATTTTGTCCTGTCATTCTCTAGTTGTTCGCTTTCCAGTTTTTTTCCATTTCTAAATTCATTTGGAATTTTTATACATGGCTATATTGATTTTGCAATGCTACAGTTAACATCAATCTTGTAGTCAGAATTCATCAATTCATACAAATTGTCCATCTTTCTTTTAATTCTTCATATTTATATGTAAAAATTTTGCTCTGATATTTCCTAGTTTCACCTCTTTCTTAACTTTCCTATCTACAGGTGGAATCATTTTCTCACCAACTGCTTTATAAAGTAGTTGTAAAGAAAACAAATTTCAAATCATGGAAGAAATATGAGGAAATTATATAATAGGTACTTATCTTAGCATAGGAAAAATACTCACTAATTTTAGAACCAAAAAAATTGTGGATTATAGATTTAAAGTCATAAAGGACTTCAAAATTCAATTAGTTCAAATGCCTAATGTTACAGATGAGGAAAAAAAGGGCCAGACAGATTTGATGAACTACCAAGACCACATGAACAAATTGTGAACCCAGGTCCCTTAACTCCAGAGTCAGCTCTCTTTCCACCATCTTCTTTGACTCAGGTCCTTGCTCTGCTACATCGTTTCTTCCTGACTGGCCTAGTGACCCACCTTTGACATATTATTTCTGTGAACTTGGGCAACTCACAGCCTATTTGTACTTCCAGTTTTTTAACTATAAAACAAGATAACAATCCCCGAGCTATTTCTCTCACAGGGTTGTTATAACAAATAGAGAACATTTTATAAAGTGCAAAAACTATAGAGATACTGTTTTATGCTTAACATTGAGGCATATCATGCTGATATTATTTCTGACAAATTTAATGTTAGGAGTTACGTATACTGCACAAAAAATCAATAAAATTCAATATTTGTGTTCTAAGTGAATTGTTTTTAAGGTGAAAATCTAATTGGCACTCTAACTCAATGAAAGTACTGATATGTTTAAGGTTCAGTACCAAATGATTAAAGTGATGTTCAAGCAGCAAATGATGAGATTGAGGAACACAATTGGCACCAAATGCTGGGGTTTGGCAACAAATATTGGGTTCCATCATGTGAATAAATCATAATTATCATTCTCTTTTGTCTAAAAGGACATATTTTTAGAAGATGTTACAGACAAAATAAAGAGGCAAAATAGGCACCAGGAATGATAAATATTAAATAGATTTGGGAGAGCACATAGTTAGCAAAGAAAGCGATTTTTAACAATTAACAGTGGAAAAGATCTGTTCCCCAGTGAAATTCACAATTAATCAGGAGAAAGGGAATACTCCATGAGGTGGGAATGTCATTGACTGGCAGACTAAATTCAGAGAGGAGTTTAGCATCCTAAAAAAGTTATTTATAAGGATGAAAAACACCATGAGGCATGTGGGAGGAATGGGATAAAGAGAAAGGAACCATGATGCATGGGGAGAGGGAAAGAGAATAAAGACATCATGAGGCAGAATGCCATGGTGGGCTAACCCAAAAGAGATTCAGCAAAGATGACATAGATCATGGACAGATTTGTAGGGGAAATTTAACCACAAAAGTTTGATATAACTTGGATTTCTGACTGGACATAGCAATGTGGGGCTATTCAAGACTTCCACAGAGGGTAGGAGTATAAGGTTGAACTGATCCCCATCAGTACCCTTCCCTGCTTGCTTCAGGGAGTAATTTTATCAGCAATTTAGCCTTTTTCTGCCAATCCCACCTAGTTACTCAGGACCTTATCAATTACTATTTATTATCAGGAGGTAACAAGGTACAATTGAAGGACCATTGTATTTGACATGAGAACCTGGATTCTGGCTCTGTTGTTTAGTGTGAATCTGTCTTTGGGCAAAGAGCTTATCTGGCTCAATTTTGATTATCTGCAAAATATTAATTCTAATGTTCCCGTCCAGCTCTTCATTCATCTATAATACTTGAAGTGCCTGAAACACCTCTCTCTAACATGTGGGAATGCTTCAACTTCAAAGTACTTTGTGGATCTGCAAATTCAGAAAAATCATATGTGGCTCCTAGTGATGAATTTGCTTTTTTTCTAGTCATATAGAGGACACAATTAGTTCAAGATAAAGATGTTTAATGAAATATCACAGTATTAAAACAGTAACAGATCATCCACCCCCCAAAAAAATTTGGGGCATACTCCTTAAAAAATACACATATCAGTGGAATGAGTAGACACCTAGAATAGATGTATGTATGAATGAATAGCATTCATTGGGGATTTACTACATGCAAAGCCCTGGGGATATAAATGGAAAAGATAATCTGTGCAACACATATTGAAGACTTCAGCTGCAAGTAAGAAAATGCCCGGAGTCTTCAGGGTATAGTGAAAAAACAGATGTTAATACTCCTGGTATTGTCATTTCCACTAATTAAATGTCAACCATTTCTGATGTTGAAAAATTTGCCAGGACTTTGGTGGTAAGAACTTCTCTTCTGAATCTTTAATAACTATGTCTGTAACACCCATTTGCCAGCTATCATTTTCAAAGATGGTAGTTGGAGAATTGTGTTGAATTATTATTCCCAACACTCTTACTTTCAGGATCCTGAGTTTCTTTACCAGGGTCTAAAGGGAGATGATGGTCAATGTGGTGGTTTCATAAGCTTAATACATGCTGCCTCCTTTTTTTACCCCCAGGTGCCTTATTGCTTCAGTTAAACTGGCTTGCCAGTGCTGTGGGGGTAGCAGATGGTGTTTTACAAGGTTCATATATGTTAAGAATAGATATGAAAAAGCTATATATATGAGGCCAATTGAAACCTCCAAAGTAACTGGACCACCTATGCCTTCTGACTATCAGTTCTTGTACCTGTGACTTTCTAGAAGCTAGCTGCAAACTGATTTGTACCTGACCCTCACATCATATCTCTGCTGTTCCTTAACTGAATGTCTCATGGAATTTATGCTTTCCTCTGAGCTTTTAATTCTTCTAATCTCTTGGTCTTCCTGAGCAATGTTTTTTTGCTACAAACTTCTGGATTTAATCTCTTTAGAACCATCAACCAGTCAATCGAGATCCAGTCTGTTAGGCTATGATGACTAGAAATCTTCCTTTGATAAAAGGAGAGTTATAGCTCTTTAGTGATAGCTAGTCAACACCTAATAAGGCAGGTACAATTCTTACTAAGATTAAGTATTTTCTCCTTGAATCCCATACCCAAGATAGATATAAAAGTCTTTTTTTCCCAGACTCTGACTTAAGAGTTAGCTGATCAAGGGCCTCTCTACCTTAACTCAATGAATTTGAATCAGAAAAAAAAAAGTAATTAGATAAAGTTACTCCCATCAGGAACGCATACTCATCCCTAGAAAACACAAACCCCAATCAAAGAAGTAACAATTCTCCATACATTGGACTAAAAAGAACACCATAATCCCCTAAACCAAGGATTGACTCCTTAACCTCTATAAAGGGAAATCAGCACACTTTATGCAAACCAGATGTTGTGCCTAATGTGGAGGCAGCTTTTCTTATCCATATCACTATCAAAACAACTTAATTTTGGTGTTTTAATGTGGAAGTGAAACATTTACTGTTGTCAACCCAAATTCAAAAGAAAATGGTCAATGTAGCAAAATGGAAGTCTTTAATCAGGGAAAGGGAGTTATAGCTTAGGGTGCTACACAGCAAATTCTGGGCTCAGCTTAGCTGAGGAAGGTAACTGAGAACAGTATTTATATAGGATACTAAGGCAGATGTAGCAAGCCAAGATGCAGGAAGAAAGGTTTAGACAGAGAGAGTGGTTAGGCTACAGGTGGGAGACATTGAAGCAGAGGGAATGGCCAGGCTACAAGTTGAATAGGTTAGCAGGTGGGAGGAGTAAGGTAGAGGGTTTGCCCAAATTGCAAGTTGAAGGGGTCAGAGGAAAAGGTGAAGCTGAAAATGGCATGGGTTAAGGGCATCCCACATTTTCACAAGATAATTTGTTTTGATAACAAGTGAACAGTCCTTAGAAAAAACTTGGTAATTTCTGGAGAGAAGAGTTTGGGACTTTTACAAAATTGTCAGATGCTTGGGTGAAAATGTTTGATCAGGAATTGCCTTTCAGGCAAGGTCAAAGGAAAGGTCAAAGAATATGAGAGATTCCAGGAGGGAGGAATTATTTTTAGCGAAGAATCAAGGAATGCTTCTAGCAGGAGAGAACACCCAAACTAGACCTTGAAACTTGAAGGAAGACATGGATTTCAACTTTCAGGGGTGGAAGACAAATAAATCAGCCATGGGACAAGAAAAAGAGCATGGTTCTGGGAATCAAGAACAGTAGGTATGAATCCTGGCTTTCATAGTTCTATCTGTGTTACCTTAATCAAAGGTCACCTCGCCTCTCTGGGACATGATTTTTTAATCTGTAAAATGAACAGACTAGTCTCTAAACTCACCTCAAGGTCTAGGTTCTATATTCAAGTCTTGAGGAATAAAGCATCCAGTAATACAGGAGGATCAAAGTAGAAAATTATAGATTAATACTTGACAATGAAGTTACTGAAGTTGGGCTGTGGCATAATATGTAGGGGAATCAAGTAAAATAATGGGATAAAGTTTGATTAGCCACAGAGTGAAGGATTTTAGATATCATGTTTTAAACTAGGAAGTTATCTTTTTCCTTTCCTTTTTTAATGTTTTCAAATAAAAGTAATATGCATAATCTTATGTCTTAGAAAAGTAATTTTGGCACTTTTATGAAGGGAAGAAATTGAGAAGGTTGAGGGTAAACAAGATGATAATACCTTAGTTTTAGTAAAGGAATAATAAAGACTGAGATCAGAGAGGTGGATACAGGGATGGAAAAGAGAAAAAGTAGAATCAGCTGGATTTCTTATCTAGTTATTTGAGGAGAGGGAAAAGCAGAGAATAATCAAAGTCAATTAAAAAAGATGAGTGATCAAGAGAGGAAGAAATGCAGGGGAGAACTATGTCATTGAGCTTAAGAGAGATGAAAGTATCAGAAAGTTGGAGGCAGTCAACATTTTCAAATGTTGAAGCAACATCAAGGAAGATGAGGATAGAGAAAGGATCACTAGATGTAGAAATAAGTTCATTGGTGACCTTCAACACAAGAGTTTCACTAGCATGTTAGGTAAGCAATCTGAATTGGGTAATGAGTAGGTGTTCAAAAATGTAGTGTGTGTGTGTGTGTGTGTGTGTGTGTGTGTGTGTGTGTGTGTGTGTTACTCTTGAAATTAAGCAATAGAAAGGAAGGTGAAGAGAGAACTATAACTAAAAAGGAAGTAATAACATCAAAAGAAAGTTTTACTCATTTATATACAGAGGCAAGGGGACAATAAAGAGGAAGAAATTCACATGCCTCAGGTAGAGGAAATAATCAAGAAGTCAAAATAGGGAATAGGATTAGACATACTTGGAAGGGTTATATTTGACAAGAAGATAAAGGATATTGATGTTCTGTGTAGTAAAGAAGTCAAGGTGCATTGGCCGTTTATCTTCCCCACATATGTGCCTCATTTCCCTTGTACTCTAAGTTTCAGTCTGCTCTTTACAATAACAGTGTACATTTGTGGAACAGTTTGTCTCTAAGTTTAAGTAGTAGATGTTTTAAAGATCCTATTTTTCAGTCTGCTGTTTTGGTAAATGGCTTTACTTTAAAACAATGGAATCTAAAACTGATTATTAAAGGGACACACAGAGGGTATAGGTAAAATCAATATTCCACTTTATTCTCAAGAAAGAATCCTAATCCACAAGTAAGAACAAAAATTGAGGGGAGTATCAGAAAGGTACATAAAGCTAACCTACTTTAAGATACATAGATATGGACTTTTATTAGCATCTTATACTAATATTTTAAAATAAGCATATGAAGATTGTAATGCTGTTTCTCAGTTATATGAAAAGTAAGAAAATCAATTACTTGAGTCATTAAAGCTATAAAGCACAAAGCAACAGGGAATACATTAAATTAAGAAAATGTTTGTGTTGGCATAATATTGAAACTGAGGATCTCAGATTATATAACTCTTCATTTCTGCTCAGTTGAATTTTGTTTAAATTCATTTGGCTTCAGCCATTCATTTGGAACATCTACCTCTAAAGACATTTGGTAGCTCCATTGTGTAATCTAATGAAGCACTTAACGAACTTCTAAGTATTCTAATTCTACTTCTTGTAGCATGTGCTGACACAAACACTTCACACTGTCTTTCCTTATGTGTTTGCTTGGGAAATATCAGAATGATCAGCATTTTAAGGAGAGGAAGTGAATAAAGTCTATTGCAGACTGAAAGTGTGAGAAATATGTCCAGTATATTTACTTCTGCCTGTTCTGTTTGCCCTTTCTCCAATCAGTATAAAGAGTATGGAAGACGCATTTTGGTGAAGTGAATTGAATCTTGGATTATGTTTCAATGTGGCCGAGTTCTAATTTCTGCCCCTGCACTTGGATAACGTTTCCTCTTTCTTGCCTTGGTTTTTTCATCCATAAAGTGAAAGGCTCGAAGTAAACTAGAAATTCTTTGAGATCTGTTCCAGCTTTATAATTATTTTTTTTTATCCAGAGCTCAAAATAAAATTCATTTGGATTGCTTTTGGATTCTATGTGGCATACAACATTCTTATTTCTAAATCTAGGAAATTAACTTGTATTAATCATCTCACAAGGGCAATCCATTAAAGAAGTAAAACTTTGTAAACTTTAAAATGCTAAATAAATTGAACTATTATATATGTGGGCAGACATATATATATATATATATGTATATAATGACATGCATTTGCTAAATTACTAAAACATGAAATAATCTATTTCACAAATTCATATAAGCTCCCACTCTCATATAACAAAGCCATTGGCCACAGTAATTTAAATAGAGCTCTTTGTTTCTCCTACCCATTTCAATTCCTGCCTGTGGTTACAAAGCCCTCTCCAGATGAGTGATTATGTGGAAATTCAGAATCCTCACTAATTAGAGGGGGGCGGTGATAGAGGAAACCATATATAGAATTTATATCTTTACAATAAATTTATTACTTTATGAATATTATTAAGGAGAATTGAAGATGAGAATGGGATGCTGCCTATTTCTTCCGTATATGTAACCAGACTGGGATAGCTATATATAACACTTTGAAAGATGGCTTATGCCTGCTTCCCATTTTTTATTAAGAATAACTTCATATCTCAGGTATGGTAGAGATACTCCCTCATTTTAGGGGTTCCAAGATAGTTATAGGTAAAGAACAACATGTTATCTATTATCTACATTTCACTATCCATGCTTTGGGATCTCTGAGCTCAATAATTAGCTGAGAGGACTGAGAATAGGGAGCTGTGAGATTTCCTAGTTTACACTAGATTAACAAGGGAGATATGATTTCAGGCACAATCATGCCATTTGGGCCTAGATGATACTTACATATAATGTTATAACTAGGAAAACGGGGAGAGACCTCAGTTCGTTTCATGGATGAACAAAACAAAGCAAGAAGTAACTAAAACTACATAGTCAGCCAACCAATATGGATATGAATCTTTCTAAGGAGTTTGCTTTTGAACTGGCCTGCCTATAGCAAGAGCATAAACTTGGTTATTTTCTCTGAATGAGAATTATATGCCTTTTAGAGGTTCTCATGACTTTTTTCCTTTGTGAATCTAAAAACAAAAAAATATTAACTAAGGTCATTTATGGAGAAGAAAAGCCTCAATTATTAATATGGGTATGTATAAATGTATAGCATCTCTATATTTTTTATCAGATTAACACTTTCCCTTTAAAGTTTGTTTCTGAGTAAAGTATTTTTTGCTCAGAGTTCAAAAAAGAACAGATATTTCTGAGTGATTGACATTCTTTTAAAGATTGAGCCTGACATAGTTGCTGTTGCTGAGTTTTCAATACACCAAGTTATAGTAAACCCCAGAAATATGGATATCATAACAGTTATATAAGTTTGATACACTTTTAGTTTATCTGATTATAAGCAGAAGATGATGATGTGATTAACAGTTATAAGGTTAGGTGACATTAATCACAGGAATACCCCAGAATCTTCACCCCAAAAGATCAGAGACATAAAGACAGAGGTAAAAGGAGAGATTTCAGAATTGTGATTAGCTATATTGAAGCTAGAAGTGACAAAAACAATTTCTGTTAATAAGTATATCCATTTGAGCACAGGAACAAACAAATTAGAAGCAGAATAAGAGAAATCAATGGATCAATTAGTTTGGTTTAAATTACATATCTAGTAAAATGTTAATCATAAGCATGGATTAACTCAGGTTGACATTGGAAGCATCTATTCAACACAGAAGTTACATTTATCAATACTTTTTTTTATTAAAGCTTTATATTTACAAAACATATGCATGGGTAATTTTTCAATTTGACCCTTACAAAACTTTCTGTTCCAAATTTTCCCCTCCTTCCTACCACCCCATCCCTTAGATGGCAGGTAGTCCAATACATGTTAAATATGTTAAAATATAGGTTAAATCCAATATGTATATACAGATTTATACAGTTATCTTGCTGCACAAGAAAAATTGGATCAAGAAAGAAAAAAAAAAAAAAACCCTGAGAGAAAACAAAATGCAAGCAAACAATAGAAAGAGTTAAAATGCTATATGTAGTCCACACTTAGTTCCCACAGTCCTCTCTCTGGGTGTAGATGGCTCTCTTCATCACTGAATAATTGGAACTGATTTGGATCATTTCATTGTTAAAGAGAGCCATGTCCATCAGAATTGACCATCATACAGTCTTGCTGTTGCCATGTACAATGATCTGGTTCTGCTCATTTCACTTAGCATCAGTTCATGTAAGTTCCTCCAGGTCTCTCTGAAATCATCCTGTTGGTCATTTCTCATAAAACAATAATATTCCATAACCTTCATATGCCATAATTTATTCAACTGTTCTCCAATTGATGGGCATCTGTTGGAATCCTTACTAATTGCTAACTAATTAGAGTTGATCTAATCTTACAAGAAGATGTTTTGGGCAGAACCTGAAACAAGGTACTAAGTAGAACTAATTAATACAAGGCTTGTGTTCACACCTTTAC
Organism: Antechinus flavipes; assembly: GCF_016432865.1. Taxonomy (NCBI): domain Eukaryota; kingdom Metazoa; phylum Chordata; class Mammalia; order Dasyuromorphia; family Dasyuridae; genus Antechinus; species Antechinus flavipes. The sequence goes on along the minus strand of NC_067398.1, from coordinate 100,784,874 downwards.
TCATTGAAGTTCAATGAGTTCACACCTCCCTTGAAGCTTTTTGGGCCAGAGAGCACTATGGGAGAAAACCCATAATCCCTCTCTCTGGAAGGAGCATAAATAGGCCAATGGGCCAGTCGAAGAGGTTCTTCAGAGTGAAGAAGCTACAAGTCGAGATTTCGCCGGAATGACATGAAGAGTAGAGCTGGCTGGAGGCTGAAGAAAGCAGAGGCAGAGGCTGAAGGACCAGACCTTTGGATTTAAAGACATTCGGAGAGAGCTCTTGGAACCAAGCAGAGAGATAGGCTTCTAAGCTAACCGGGCTATATTGGAGATAAAAGATCTGAACTTTTATCACCTGGCTGCGTTTTGAGAAGAAAAAGATCACCACAGGCATCCAGTCAGTTTCCAGTTTTTTGCCACTACAAAAAGGACTGCCACAAACATTTTTATCTTAGTATTCTTGTATTTGTTTTGAGGTATGTGTGTGTCCATATCTTTATATTTATTTATATATATAAATTTTTTCCATTGTTATTGTCAATAACTCATTGGTAAAGAGAATTACTTCAATGGGAGTTTTTTTTTTTTTTTTAATTACTTATAGTTAGTGTATTTCACCTCAGCAGTGTTTATCTTTAGCATTCTGAGAGAGATTAAGTGTAATGACATGTAGTAGTACTTCTCTAAGAATCTAGGCATTCTGGTACAAGACCAAGTTAGAGGGAAGGAGGGAATCCAGATAGTGGTTAAGTATGCACATGCCCAAATGATAGGTATGAGGCATTGTAACAGAGGTGTCAACTTCATGCAATTTTTATACAAGAAATGTCAATACTCCCCAGAAGAAAAACACTTTGAAATACCAAATTTTACAAAGTAAATATGCTCTTATTCATTTTATAGCAAAGTTTTCAGGAACTACATACCAAGCTTTTTCCCTTAGGATAATATTTATAAATGAAACAGTCATAGTTTTATACTTATATAATATATAAGATCAATATATAGAGATGCTCTCAAAAAAATCTTTAGGAAGGAAAAGAAGGGCACCTCTCCTATCAAGTATTTACTTTCTACTATCATCTACTTCCAGCTAAACTATCACTTTCCATGTAAAAGAACATTATGTTGAGATTGAAATGGACAGGGCAGATGAGTTAAAGTGACCAGGCTGAAATCTCCAGGATTGATTTATAATCTTTAACTTTTCCCACAAAGCAGCTGGGGTAATACCCTCTCCAAAGCTTTTCATTTCAATATTTGCAAATCTAGTTGATGTCACCACCTGCCCAGGGATACTTCCTGAAATAGTTTAACAAAAAATATCTTTCACAGGGACAAATATTCAGCTCTAACAATGAAAACTCAAAAATTATTAAACAGTCACAAGTCTATTAATGGAGACCAAAATTTAGACAAGAAAAATACTGGGGGGGGGGGGAGACAAAGAAAGAAAAGAAGAATCCTGGAAATTAAATAGACCACAGTAGAAACTTTTTATAGTATTCTGATCTAAATAGGATGTTAAAGGTCATCTGTCCAGTATCTCTGAGCCTTCATAAAGAAAACTGAAGATTATATATATTCAATAATAAAAACTTCTTTCTCCATCTTCTACCAACTCTTAAAAACCCTAGAGTTTTTATAACTAATTAAAACATAGAATAGTGGGTTTTTTCCTGGTGTGTTTCTATGTTTCATATGTACATTTAATAATTTTATGTATTTTGCTTATCTCTGTGGTGTATTTTAAAAAAAATATATCAAATTCTGTTCATATTTAAGTAGGAAAATTAAATTTAAAAATTGCATAGGAGGTTTAAGATCCTTTTTTTCTAGATCCGTAAAAGGAAACTTTTATTTTTATATCTCTTTGTTGTTGTTTATTCTATTTCTGAAGAGACCAGGAACATGGAATTAGCTTTTGGTCTCTTGTGAAATGAGTTGTTCACACTTCTGCAATTTATAAAGGACATTCCTCCCAACATATGTGTGAGATAGATGCTACAAATCCCCATTATTACAAATAAAAATTAAGATTCATGGGAAGATTTGTCTGACATGATTAATATTAAATCTCCTACTCATCCTATTTCTAGTTATCAACTGTTATTCTGTCTTTAATCTTTTACATTTAACATTTATATAACATTTACTATGTGCTAGGCACTGTGGTAAAGCTTTAAAATTTATTATATTATTTGATCCTCACAACAACCCCAAAAGTGTGCCATATTACCCCCACTTTATTGTTGAGGAAACTGAGGCAAACTGAGTGTAAGTAACTTGTCTAGGATCACACAGCAAATAAATAAAAATTTACTGATGCCAAATTGGAATTTGTTTTATTGACTCCAGACCCAGTGTTATAGTAATTGTGTCAAATAGCTACTGATAATGATTGCTGAGAAAATGAGATAATGTGAATTTAGTAAAGTCAAATGAGGATTTATTAAGTACCTTCTGTGTATCAGATCCTGTACCAAGAAGTTGGGATATCAAGAAAGTCAAAAATAGTCTTTGTCCTCAAGAAACTCAGTCTAATGGGAGAGACATTATGCAAATAGCTATGGACAAATAAAATATATATAGAATCAATTAGACATAATCTCAGATTAACTATCCTCTTTGGATTTCATCATCATTCCAGATATTTTCTAAGATCACTTTTACCCTTATATATTTATATAATTCTTCACCCCACTGTTTAATTTGTATCTTTACTGGTCATTCCTTTCTTAGGATCTAATTATCTGCAATTCTGTGTAATTCCTTTTCTTTTAAAATATAGTATATATTAAATTTGGGTGAGTGGGACAATACCTACCATCTTTTCTAAGATACGAAGACATTTACTACATCTAGTTTTCCTCTATGCTATCTATAACTATAGAGTTAACTCATTTTCAAAAAAAACAAAATGTTCATAGTTTTAGAAGAATCATAAATCCTGCGACACCAGCCATAAATGACCACTTGGATCATCTGCTCTGAGTTTTTTAAATTTTACAGTATAACGCCTTCCTATCTCTTTCCAGATTTGGTCAAGCTTGTCTTTTAAAAGGATAAGATTAATTTCTTGGAGTTATTAATATCTCAATTCAGACATACCAAGCATTGTGCTTGCTTTCCAGTCTTGTGCTAAAACTGTGCTAAAAATTGTTGCTGCAATGATTTGTAAAAAATGGCATGCATTAGTTTCATTCCCACTCCTTCCTCTGAAATTAATTTGTTTCACTTGAGACACAGGAATCAAAATTTTTTTGACTAATCAGGTTTCAGAGTGTTCAATCAAGAATTTATTAAGTGGCTACTATGTACCAGATACTGTGCTAAGTGCTGAAGATAGAATCACAAATGAAATAGTCCCTGACTTCACAGAGTTCACATTCTAACAAATTATTTATAACTTGTACTGTAATTAATCAGTAAATGTGATTACATACTGTTAACTTGTTCAGCCATTCTCCAACTTATATTACCTTTATATTTTTATAGTACAATGCTCATCAAAATTGCAGTAAAACCTTGGTAAGGTTAGTTTGACCCATGATATCCACAGGAAATGAAAGGAAAAGTAGCTTCCAATAGAGAACAATCATCCTCAGGACCTCACACTTAAGAGAATTATTTTCCTATCTTACTGATATTTTAAGCATGTTGTTGGTGACTTATGATGACTTCTTGGATACTTTAAAGGATATGCAATCTCTTTGTTGCAAGTCCTTCTTCCATCGTTGCAGTTCTCAGCTATTCTTTATGAATTACCAAGGTCAAATTATTCATTACCCAGCAGTCAGTGTGCTGGAGATATTTTATCCTTTACTTAACTAGAAGCTATCCTGATACTCAAATAGCAAACACAGACATTTAATTTCCCTAATTGGCTTCTTAAGAGCTAGAAGCCTGAAGAAACTTGAATAACTTACCCAATTTCATTCACTCTGTCAATGGCTGCTACAGGATTATATGTCATCTAATTTTATAATTAAAAATCCTATTATCTATTGAAGTATTATCTCATGGCTGATATTTGAGGCCATCCACAATCTAATGTCAGTCTACCTGTCTAGTCTCATCTCAGAACACTATCCTTCATGTATTCTCTGTTTAAAAAACCACAATCCTCTCCTCCATTTTTGGGGGGCCTCCTATATCCCTGCATTAATTCATATCATCTTCCATGTCTGGAATGGAATCCTGCTCCATCATCTTTTAAAGTCTTTCTTTTATTTCAATACCTAGATATTGAAATACCTCCATGAAGTCTTCTCTAACCCCACCATGCAAAGTGAAAAAAATCTCACCATTTTCATGAATCTTTTTTTTTTTACTTTTCTTAATACCAATGATATCAGTACTAATCTATCCCTTAATGAATATGCAGAGTTCTTTATTGGAAAGAATGTTGGATTTGGAATGAGAGGACTTGAGCTTAGATATATACTGTAATATGCACTATTTTTTTATTCAAATATCACAATTTGTTTAGTCACTCTCCATTTAATAGGTATACTCATCCTTTCTAGTTTTATTCCATTAATAGAGCTGCAATAGAGCAAGAGATGCAATAAATATTTTTGCACAAATCAATCCTTTTCTTCTTTCTTTGAACTTTTTGAGGTATAGGCCTAATAATGGTACTTACTGGGTCAAAGAATGTGTAACTTTTAATTTAGTCATTTTTGAGGAATAGTTCTGATTTGCTTTCTAAATAATAGTATTCCAATTTATAACTGCTATACCAATTAATAGTGCCATTAACAGTGCTACAAGGTGTCCATTTTCACATAACTCCACCAACATTTGTCAATTTTTTTTCAATTTTAACAATCTGATGATTATGGAGTAGAATCCCAGAGTTGCTTTAATTTGTATTTCTCTATTAATAATTTGGAAACTTTTTAATATGAGTATAGATAACTTAGATTTCTTTCCTTGAGAACTATGTGTATGTCCTTTGACTATGTATCTATTGGGGATCTTCCATGTATTTATATCTTCCTCAACAGCAAAGCTACCATTGCTTCTCTCTACCTGCCTTGCATATAGCGTCTAGTGCTTGTCAGATAGAATTGGATGCTATTGAAAATGAATATTTAACACCATGGGCAATGTTATTGTTGTATAATACCATATTGTCATATAATTTTTAAATTCTTTTTTTTTCTATATCTGATATATATTACATAAAGCCATGATGAATGCAAAGCAAACAGGATTTTTCCCTGAGATGTAAATATCTAAAAATACCTGTTTCCTCTCTGTGGTGGCCATTGTCTTTTCTTTCTACTTTCCCTGATGATTCTTTGTTAGCACAGACTTCACCACAGTCAGAGTAAAACCCTAGAGAAAAGTCAGATTGGCCTATGAAACCCATAGGAGATTAAAGAAAAGTTAGATCAGAGTTCCATAACTGTAGCATCCCTTTACTAAAGTCAACACCTCACCCCTAACCTTAAAGACACAAGCATAAGACCACATCATCTCCCAGAACTGCTTGTACCTAGAATCACATTTTCATTTACAGTCATCCTACCCTATCTCAACTCTCCCATATGTTTTTCCCCAGGTGAAAAATACCTAATTACAGCTCTTACCATACAAAAAGATAGATTTTATTTTTTTTCCAAAAAAGAGTTTGTATGTATAAAGTTTTATGAATATTGTTTGATAAATCAATAAAATCCAAGTTCCACTGCCAGATTTTTCACTTACTAGTCAAAGGATTTTTTATTTAACATCATTTAGAACCTGTATCCTTCATATTTTTTCTTATTTTGGGGGGTCTATAAACTCTATAGTCCAGCTACATTGACCTATTTGCTGTTCTGCAAACACAATACTCCCTCCCTAGGTTCCATTCATTTGTGCTAGTTATTCCACATGCCTGGAATGTACTCCCTCCTTGCCTTTTGTTATGAACTTCCCGACTTCCTTTAAGATTTTCCTCAGATCCCTCCTTTTTTTTTTAAAAAATAACTTTTTATTGACAGAACCCATGCCAGGGTAATTTTTTTACAACATTATCCCTTGCACTTACTTCTGTTCCGATTTTTCCCCTTCCTCCCTCCACCCCCTCCCCCAGATGGCAAGCAGTCATCTATACATGTTAAATAGGTTACAGTATATCCTAAATACAATATATGTGTGTAGAACCAAACAGTTCTTTTGTTGCACAGGAAGAGTTGGAGTCAGAAGATATAAATAACCCGGGAAGAAAAACAAAAATGCAAACAGTTTATCTTCATTTCCCAGTGTTCTTTCTTTGGGTGTAGCTGCTTCTGTCCATTATTGATCAATTGAAACTGAATTAGCTCTCTTTATCGAAGAGATCCACTTCCATCAGAATACATCCTCAAATAGTATTATTGTTGAGGTATATAATGATCTCCTGGTTCTGCTCATTTCACTCAGCATCAGTTCATGTAAGTCTCGCCAATCCTCTCTGTATTCATCCTGCTGATCATTTCTTACAGAACAATAATATTCCATAACGTTCATATACCACAATTTACTCAACCATTCTCCAATTGGTGGACATCTTTTCATTTTCCAGCTTCTAGCCATTACAAACAGGGCTGCCACAAATATTTTGGCACATACAGGTCCCTTTCCCTTCTTTAGTATCTCTTTGGGGTATAAGCCCAGTAGAAACACTGCTGGATCAAAGGGTATGCACAGCTTGATAACTTTTTGAGCATAGTTCCAAATTGCTCTCCAGAATGGCTGGATGTGTTCACAATTCCACCAACAATGTATCAGTGTCCCTGTTTTCCCAATCCCCTCCAACATTTCGCATTATCTTTCCCTGTCATTCTAGCCAATCTGATAGGTGTGTAGTGGTATCTCAGAGTTGTCTTAATTTGCATTTCTCTGATTAATAATGATTTGGAGCATATTTTCATATGGCTATAAATACTTTTAGTTTCTTCATCTGAGAATTGTCTGTTCATATCCTTTGATCATTTATCAATTGGAGACTGGCTTGATTTCTTATAAATTAGAGTCAATTCTCTATATATTTTGGAAATGAGGCCTTTATCAGAACTTTTGACTGTAAAAATGTTTTCCTAGTTTATTGTTTCCTTTCTAATCTTGTCTACATTAGTTTTGTTTGCACAAAAACTTTTCAATTTGATATAATCAAAATTTTCTATTTTATGGTCAATAGTGATCTCTAGTTCTTCTTTGGTCATAAATTCCTTCCTTTTCCACAGGTCTGAGAGGTAAACTATCCTATGCTCTTCCGATTTATTTATAATCTCATTCTTTATGCCTACGTCATGAACCCATTTTGACCTTATCTTGGTGTACGATGTTAAGTGTGGGTCAATGCCTAGTTTCTGCCATACTAATTTCCAATTTTCCCAGCAATTTTTGTCAGATAATGCATTCTTATCCCAAAAACTAGGGTCTTTGGCTTTGTCAAACACTAGATTATTAAAGCTATTGGGTGTTTTATCCTTTGAACCTAACCTATTCCATTGAATAATTAGTCTATTTCTTAGCCAATACTAGATGGTTTTAGTAACTGCTGCTTTATAATATAATTTTAGATCTGGTACAGCTAGGCCACCTTCATTTGATTTTTTTTTCATTAATTCCCTTGAATTCTTGACCTTTTGTTTTTCCATATGAACTTTGTTGTTATTTTTTCTAGGTCATCAAAAATAGGTTTTTGGGAGTCTAGTTGGTATAGCGCTAAATAAATAGATTAATTTAGGTAGTATTGCCATCTTTATTATATTTGCTCACCCAATCCAAGAGCATTTAATATTTTTCCAGTTGGTTAGATCAGACTTAATTTGTGTGGAAAGTGTTTTGTAGTTTTGCTCATAAAGTTTCTGATTTTCCCTTGGCAGATAGATTCCTAAATATTTTATATAATCAAGAGTTACTTTAAATGGAATTTCTCTTTGTAACTCTAACTGTTGGGTTTTGTTAGTGATATATAAGAATGCTGATGACTTATGTGGGTTTATTTTGTCAGATCCATCCTTCTTCAAGAGACCTTCTCTGTTCTTTTTTCTAGTACCCCTTTCCTCTAAGATTACTTTCTATTTATACTGTATGTATTTGTAACTCATAGTTATTTCAATATTTGTCCCCTCTTCCACACCTCCCCACTTAAATGTGGGTTCTTTGAGACTAGAGATGGCATTTTCCCTTTTATTTATATCCCCATCATTCAGCAAAATACTTGGCACACAGTAAGTGCTTGATAAATGACAATCATTTTTTAAATGACTTACTGACCAACTGACTTCTCTAGATTTTATTTTCGTCATCTATAATTTAAGATGATACCTAAGATCTCTATGGTCTATGTAATTGTGGATTTAATTCATTTTAGAACAATGAATGATATTTCTGGTCTACATTATTTTGTCTTTTATTTTTATATATGTTTAGATGATTTTCTCCTTCCCAGTCTGAGAAACAGACTGTGCAAGTTTCATGGTACCTCTATTTAATAAACATTTAGTGTGCTTCTGGATTTCTGTCATAATTCAGACATGTAAAATGTGGCAAATGCCTCAGATTTAAATACTAGCACCTGGATTGTCTAACATCTAGACCATGAAACTATTTATTGAGCTTAATTCTCCCTTTCACATCTGGGAGAAACTTTATATGTGACTGTGAATTATGAAAGCAAGGAGGGGCCCCAGTACCATTTTCTATGCCTGGGAATGGAATGGAAGATCAGCATAACTATCCACAATATGTCTTCTAATGTTAATGATTTAAGTAATTAACTTTTAGTTATCAAAGTAATCATGTTTCTTATTTTAAAATGTTGCAGAGGCATAATTGATTATAGAGTAATTTCTAGCCATTTTTCTTGTATCTAAAATTCAAGAATGTCACACTTGGAAAGGAACTTAGAGTATCCATTCCATCAAGCTCAACTACAGGTATCCTGAGTTTCCAGCCAAGCTGATACATTTTACATTAAGCACTCCTAATGAATATGTTTTAAATGATTGTACATGTATAACCTACATCAGATTGCTTGTTGTCTTGGGGAGGGCAGAGAAAAAAATTTGAACTCAAAATCTTACAAAAATGAATGTTGAAAACTATCTTTACATGTAATTGAAAAATAAAATACCACTTGTGGAAAGAATTCTGATTCAACATTGATTCAAGCTTGCTTGAGAGGCTGAATTGGTGGGAGAGATTTAGAGGAGAGAGATGAGATATTCTTCATTTTTTTTTGAAAAAGCCTTTCTCTTCTTCTTTCTAGAGTCAATCTGAAGAGAATGTGTGTCTCTTTCAAAGAAAAAATGAAGAATTTTTCTCCTTTCTAAAACTCTCACACTACTACACAGCTCAAGCAGGATTTCTTCCACAATTGGGAAAAGATCCAGGTTAGGTGGAAATCTGGGCTATATTCTGTTATGTCATCCCTTACTCAGCAACCATCAATGGCTCCCATGGATTTACTAGATAATATTCAGAATCCACAATCTGATATTTAGGTCCCATTTTAGACCCAATCTTCTGTCCTATTTCATCATAATTCCTTGAATACATTCTATATTCTAACCATATTGGACAACTCATTGTTTTCTGAATAGATCCTACACTTTCCTCTGTTCTTTCACTTGTCTATGCAGTTCTTTCTGTTTGAAATCCCATAACTACTATATCTGTGTTTTGAAATCCTGCTTATCTTAATTCTCCCATCTTAATCCCCAATTGGTCTTCTCCATTCCACACCTTGCAGATGTACTCTCTCTCCTCATTGAAACTTTTTGCCTCATTTATGGCACTACTAATAATCAGCTTTGTCCCATGTTTTTGTATATATGTCTTACTCTCTAAGACTGACAATTTCTTGATGAGAGATCCCTTTTGTAAAACATATCCACAAAGGCTAGCCCATTGCACATATGGAGTAGGTACTCAAAATAATTTTGATAAATTGAAGAGTTATCTCCTAGCATCAGGAATGATAGAGGCCTAGAGACAAGACATAAAAGCTGGTTATTCTAATATGCTTGCAAAATGAATAGAGAGAGATGGATAAAGATAGGAAGCAATGGAAATTTTTTTAACAGTGTGGTATTCTCTTCTTTTCTATCATTTATGATTGTTCTCTCTGGAGCAGGTTTCTCGGGAAGGTTTTCTGGAGGCAGCCTTAAGTTTCAGTTCAAGTCATTAATCACTTCAAACGCAGCCAGCTGATAAAAGTTCAAATAGCCTAGTTAGCTTTCTTTGGTTCTGAGAGCTCTTGTTGCTAGCTTCAGCCTCCAGCTCTCTCTGAATCTTGGTTCTGCCCGACTGCAGATTAGCTTCTCAATCTGCTTAACTGTCTGACTCCACTGATTCAGCTCCTTTTTATGCTCTTTTAGAGGTGTAAACTCAAAAATTGACTCCTCCTCCGAGAGTGGGATTATGGGAGGTATGAATTTCATTCTTGTGAATCTCATACTGAATTCTGACTTGTGAATCTCCCAAACTTGTGAACTAATATGTGTGAGCTAATGTGTGAACTCTCAAAGGTGCAAACCCAAGCACATAAGCACTGTTTCTATCAATTCCATTGAGTTAACACTAGGATTCTAACAAACAATACTTCATTTTTTCAAATACATGCAAAAATAGTTTTCAACATTCACAACAAAATATTGTGTTCCAATTTTTTCTCCTTCTACTCCCCTCTCTCAACTGCAATCAATCTGATATAGGTTATATGTGTACAGTTCTTCTAAACAGAAAGTTAGGATTTGTTTCAAATTTAAGAATCTGGTTTCATTATTTTCCACCCTTCCCCTAAGATCATAAACTTCCAGGAAAACCTAGAGCTACATAACAAGTTTTAAAGCAATTTTAGGCCAATATGTGAGTATGTGTGAAAACTATGCCTCATCAGGTGATTTGGGTTGAATTTAACTGTATACAAAATAGGCTAGGGGCTGGGTGTTGTGTTTTTTGGAGTAAAATACAGTGGGTGTATACTCAAGTGGGCTAAGTCAAACAAAAATGATCTACTTCAACCTACTGTATGCTAAGGCTGCCAGGTTTCACACCATTTTTATCACCAAAGTTAGGAATTCCTGTTGATTAAGTGGGATATAGAGTTAGCATTTCTAAATCTTTAAAAAGTACTTATATGAAAATGGAGCTGAAAATTCACTATTGATCACTGGAATAAGGAGCCAGATACCTTTGGTCAATGTCTGTTATTTCTGTCTTTAGAAAAGAAATGACTTGGAGTTGATAAATTCTCATGACAGGCATTGTGAGATAGTGGAGAGATTGTAAGAAATTATAAGGCCTAAAAAAAAAGAAAGAAAGAAAAAAGAAATTATAAGGCCTGGTTATTAGAAACAAAAAGCATAGAATCTTAGTGTGAAAAAGGATCTCAAAGATCATCTAGTTCTATATAACAGGGCTTGATAAATTTTTCTACTTGTGACACCTTTTCACCTAAGAAACTTTTGCATGACCCTGGGTATATCAATGTATAAAATGGGTATGCAAAACAAACATTTACTGAAAATAAATCAGAATTTTGCAACTCCAACATAGGGTAACCCCCACATAGGGTGATTCCACATAGGCCATAACCCAAGTTTAAGAAGCTTTGTTATACAGGAAATTTCATTACAACATCATCTATAAATAGGCATCTCACTTTCATCTGTAATTATCTAATAAGCCAGTACCTCAACCCTACTGAGGTTTGTAGTAGATTTTTTTTTGCCCTAAGTACAGTATAGCTCTATTTGGAAGGTGACATAAAACTAGTATGAATGTCCTATGTGTTGGATAACATATAGTCCTGAAGAGAAGAGAAATTGATTCCTACTGAAGGTAGTTTATTTCACTTTTTGGTAGTTCCAACTGGTAAAAAAATTTCCTTTCATGGAGCCAAAAGGTATCCCTGTTTGATTTCCATTTGCATTTCTATAGCTGCCCTCTAAAGTTAAGCAGAACAAGCCTAAGTTCTCTTTTATTTTACTATCCCAAAAGATCTAAGTAAGCTAGAAATTAGGGTCAAATATATTTAGATGAAATTTTTAAATGGATGATTACAAAGTACTATCCTTAGGGCAAAAAAAAAAAAATCTACATAAGGTGGTAGAGGAATGGCTAAACACTTTAGAGGTCTGCAGTTTAATACAAGTCAGTATCACCCCCCAAAGACCGTGGAATTTAGGGTAGAAATGAAGAAGGCATCATGATTGGGACTGGGGAAGTATAACTAACTACATTACCCACTTTTCTGGTCAGTCTATTGGTATATATACAAAGAGTACTATATTTTAAGAAGGTCACTGACTAGAAAATGAGTCAATGAGATCATACCATTGGGGGCTCAGTTGAAAGAACTGGGGATATTTAGATTGGAAAATAAATGTCCCAGTACAGTTATGAACAGTCATATATTTGGAGGGCTGTCATGTGGGAAAGGAACTAAATTTGTTTTCTTAATTTTGATGGATTGAACTAAGAATATGGGCAAAGTTACATAGGAGCACCTTTTGGATCCATGGAAAGAAAATCTATCTAGCAATTGGAGCTATTCAAAAAGGGAATGACTCAGGCTTCAGTTTTCTTTGCACTTTCTAGACCTTGACTATGTTATTTGTGTTTGATATTCAACAATATTCAACTGGTCATGTTTTGTGTCATCTTTAAATCTGAAAAAAAATGCTATCTATATCTTTATGCAAATTATTGATAAAAAAATTAAACAGCAATGGGCTGAGCACTGATATCTGGAGCTTTTCACTAAAGAACCCCCTCTGAGCTGATATCAACTATTAATAAGTAGTTTTTGGGTCTGGCTATTCATTTAATTCCAAGGCCATTTAACATCTAAAATCAAATTTGCCTAGAAGAATGGCATGAAAAATACTGTAAAATGCTTCGCTGAATTCCTTACCTTATAAGTCATTAGATGAGTGTTCTTGAGCAGTTTAATTAATTTTCTTGAATTATCTCTTTATAAAATCACAGATTTCGAGCTTGAAGAGACATTCAAAGTAACCTAATCCAGCTTTCATATTTTATAATTGAGGATGTTGAGACCCAGAGAGATGAGGTACAGTATTATTCAGGATTTCTACTGCATGTGAACTCTCTTATTTCCCTCATAAAATTATTGTGAGAATCAAATGAGATCCTGAAATTAAAAGTAAGGGTGAATAGCTGATGGCATAGTAAATAGAGTACCAGTTTTGAAGTCAGGAGAACCTGAAATCAAATCCAGCTAATCTCAGACATTTAACATTTACTAGCCTGTGACCATGGCAATTTGCCTCTCAAAAAAAAAAAAGAAGAAGGAGAAGGAGAAGGAGAAGGAGAAGGAGAAGGAGAAGGAGAAGGAGAAGGAGAAGAAGATCTTGTAAATAAAACCTTTTGTAGCTATAAAGGTTTATGTAAATTGAAATTCAATTTATGGAATAAAGGAAAAAGAGAATCTTATTTACATTTGTTCAACAAAGTCCATCTTGGATATTTCTGTGCTTAAGGCTATGCCAGTGAAACATAAGCTTTGGCAGATTTTTCCATATTGGTACAGCTTCAAAAATGATCATGGCAAAAGGCCAAATCTGTTTAGTGCGGAAAAGCCCAAGTATGGAATACTCATTACTAATATGCTGACCACTTAGTGATTATTTTTTTGTCCAGAACAACCCATGAAACAATGAGCAGTACAAAATGGTCCTGGTCCTGTGTAAACTCCTGTTTCTGCAGTAACAGTGGCAGAATTGATGAAAAGGAAATGAAATATTCCAAAAATGTCACGTGTTCAGCCATATATGAATAGAAATTTTGCTGTTGGTGTCCTGAATGTGAAATCCTTTTCTGATGACCAAGTTATTGCCCTTTGAAGTACTTCCAATGCCTCTGTGATTCACACTAATGAAAGACCTAAATCCTATCAATCATAGAATTATTTCTATAAAACAAAATATGAAGGAAGTTTACAATTAAAGGGCAAGATAGCTGATAGGTACTCCTTGGAATACAAGGAAACTAGGAAGTTGGTTTTCATTATATATCCAAAAGCCAAGCACAAAGAAACATTATTTTATTTTTGTTATTTTTACATTTATATATAATTTTTAATATTATTTTATCATTATTTTTAGTCATTTGTATAGTATTGATGGTAACTATTTGCAAAAAGACTAACATGGGAGGAAATATATGTAGATATATTTATATATACTTATCATATTCAGTAAAGTCAGTTGTTGAATATAAAGTGGCAAAAGTGTGATAATTATAGACTATATTTTGATGTTATTATTGTTTGATGTCATAGTTTTTATTTGATGTTTAGAAATTCTTTGATATTATTTTTATGACATATAAAGTGGCATAAATGAAGTAGAGACTTATCACCAAAATAGGCAGTTGTGCTGTTGGCTGATCCTTGTAAGTTTTTTATAAGGCTTCTAGCTTTTTGATTGGATGAATTCCTGACCTACTTTCAGGGACCCTGAATCAGTCTCTTATTCTGCTTTAAATAACATTAGACCCTCTTACTAGTTTGTTGTAGGGATAAAGAAACTCTACCTACCAATCTTCTCCCGAATCTCTGATCTATAAGGGACCCCAGAAAATATTTTTTTTACCACATCTGGGATTAATTAGGAATGCTCCTTCCAACATCTGGCACCAGTTCCCTGTTTTCAACTAAAATCATTCTTAGGATATATAATCTTGCCACCTGAAACCCAAATTTAAGTGTATTCCCTTTCTAATACATTTCACTCATTCTTAGACCAGAGTGAATTTCTTGCATGAAGGAACAAATCTCTGTTTGTTTATATTGCTATATTTGCCTGATTTTTGCTTCCCATGATAGTAAAATATCCTGAATAACAAATATTTAGAAATTCTGAACTAGGTATTTACTATAGCCTGAGCCATGAGAGGACAAATAAAGCTAAGAGGGAGAGAAAAAATGCCCTGAGGTAGTTCTAAAACAACTAGCAGTATTTAGATAGAGAGATATCTGGTTAGTTATGAAAGTCAACAGAATAAATGAGTGAAAGTTGGAAAGGTCAGCCAAGAACACAACTTAGACTTACTTTTGCTCTTGGCCAATATTTCAGGAATCATAAGTGGTATTCCAGTCAGTATTGAGAAACTGTTAGGGATGCAGTAGCTTTAGGGAGATGCCATTTTTCTCAGTTGGAAAGAAAACGGCGTGGGTCTGAGATGTCTAATATGAATGGCAGGTGATTAACAACAGAATAATTCAAGACAAGTATGAAAGTAATATTTGTGGATTTAAAGGAGCTAGGTGATATAGTGAATGGAGATATGAATTCAGAATCAGGAAGAAATAAGTTGACATCTCGCTCCTGACACTCCTTGTTTGGCAATGGAAAAATCAATTGATTTCTTTGAACTTTAATTTCCTCAATTGTAAAATTGTAAAAATTTAAACTTCAAAACCATTATATGACTCTATGAGTTTCCTGTTTAATATGGTTGCTTCTGGGTAGAATTATCAGTACTTATAAGAAACATAACAAGCCTCCCAAATAAAGTTCCAAAGAGTCCAGAAAGGGGAATATATAAAGATAATTGATTATAAAAAGAAGGTTAGTATTTAGATTCAGTTGGCCTTGGTTTGAATCCAAGATTTTTGTGACACTGGGAATAATTCCTTATATCACTGTACCTTTATATTCTCTTTTATAAAATAGAGATGATAATACTTGCATTATTTATTTCCCAGGCATGTGTTATAAGAAAAATAAGACTTAAAAGGTAATAGACATGGACATGCAAGTTAAAGTTATGTGAGGGATTGAAAGGTTAGCCAAAAAATGAGGGCACAATACTTTAAAATTTAAGGATACTCCTAAATTCCAAAGTGTTAAGAAGAATAAATATAGAATAATTGATTCATATTATTTTAAAATAAAATTCAGCATTATCATTTAGACAACAGAAAACAAAAATCTGCTTATTTGGTAGATTTAAGGGTATGGAATATTGTATTTTTCCACATGGTGAACTTGGATATATTTTGTCACTAGATGGAAAATACCATGAGTCACATAAATGACCTACAGTTGTAGAGCAAGGAAAGTTAATTTTGACAGGCAGACTTCAAGGAGATTAATAATATTTACAGATGTGTAATCAATTATGCTGTTAAATGTTGAAACCCAAGCTTTCTCATTACAGGCCAGATATTACATAATAATTGCTTATTGAACAAATTACCATATAAATTTTTATGGCTGATGGTTTATCAATTGACTATGCTGTGGTTTTAACCATGGAGTTTTAGCCATGGAAAATGTAGACACACAGCAAATGATAGTCATGAACTTCAGAAATTGAGCAAAATGAGGTAGAAAGTGAGCATAACATATCCAAAAATCTGTCACTGTTGTTTTATATGTAAAATGGAAATAATACTAATACCTAATTTACAGAATTGTTGTGAGGATCAAATAAAATATTATGTAAATTCTTTGCAAACTTTAAAATACTATATAAATGCTTATTATTATTTGCATCATTGTTATTTATGTACAAACCCATCAATATTTGCTATACTATACATTAAAATGTCTTAATATTATTATGATAATTATTTTCACTTTATGTACCCACTGAAAGCATTTCTCCCTCTCTCCCCTGATCTTTAGGTATCTCCAAACCATACTTTGAGCATCACTGAACATATATATGAGTTGTGTGTGGCTAGCGTGGAAGGAAAATCAAAATTATGAAACCTGGCTTAATGAACTGGAATTCCAGAGAGTTTGAGCTGCCATCAGCATGGGAAAGATGTACAGGTGTTAAATTCATTTAAATAGTAAAGAAAACCACTGATGGAAGCAGTAGATTACTATGATCTAGATAGGGTGATTTAGTCAGAAGGAGTTAATGAAAAAGAGGAAGAAGATTCTGAGTAGTGAAAGCAGAAGGTGAGGGTCTAAAGTAACAATGAGGAGCATGCTCTCTCATTCTCCTATACTAATATGTGTGTTAAGGACAACTTGAGGAAAGTAGGAGAGAAGACATACCCTGTCCTAGAAAAATTAATAACATAAATATTCAATTATCCCTAAGGGAAGTCAGGTTATCTTAAGTAGAGTAAGATGGTATAAGTGTGAGAAGAAGAAGACTAAAATGAAAGGAAACTTGCCAATGAGGGCATAATAGGAAAGGAAGGCAGTTCCCCTGGAAGGCAACAATATTTTTTTCTTATAAGTTATACCAATGAAAAGTCACATGTATCTGAAAGGATTTAACCCTAAACCTACCTCTTGATTCCAGACCACATATTTACTACAGATCCACAGTAGTGAATCAAGAAGTCCTCATACTACTTGACAATGGGAAGTTTTCATTTGATTATATGATTAGGTGCCTACAGGAAAATCAGGTGAGAACAAGCAAACTATTCCACAGTTCAACTGTTCCTTCAGGTAGATGTGCTAGAAGCCAGTCCTGATATGACAAAGTATAGGAAGAGCTGAGAACTCCTAAAAAGAGTTAATCCTAAAAGTTTTGATTACTCTATTAATTCCATGCAGCAACTAATAAATGGCAAATATTCTAGATTAAATGTGGGAATTATATTCCAATTTACTAAAAGCATAGTAGATAGAATTTAAGAGTTGAAGTGGAACCAGAGGTGTCAAAAGACCTACATTTAAATATTTTGTTTGACTCTAATTATGTGAGCTTGATCAAGTCGACCTCTCTGGTTCTCTGTTTCCTCATTTGTGAAGTGAAAAGTTGGATTAAATGAATTCTGAAATCTATTCTAGCTTTAGTTTCTATTGGAGTCAGGAGATCTTGATACACTTGATACTCTGGCATTTACTATGTGATCTCATGCATGCTGCTAAATTTCTCTAAGCCTGTTACCTAATTGGCAAAAATTAAATAATTAAACTAGGTAGTGTCCATGATCCAGACTTTTCTACTACTCTTAATGTTATTATCACTTAAATTTTTACAATGGCAAAAAGTTTTGGATGTCTAAGCCACTAAATCAAAAATTCTGTTATACACATATATACATACATAGATATACACATAGGGATATGTGTGTGTATGTGTATAGTTATAACTGTTTATATACATGGACATGGATATATAGTTATACATGGACATGGATATATAGTTACACATTTAGACATATACAGAAATATTAGCATATACATACAGATAAACATTCCCCACTCCCAGCTCATGAGCCATATAAGGTCTGAGATTTCATTTGATCTGGCCTTGCTGAGGCAACTGTAGTCAATGATGAATTGAAAGTTAGGTATAAGAACCTCCCTCTGAGTATTTAAGTATTTAAGTATGGCCTGCAAATGATGTAATAAATATCCAAATGATCTTTGGCAGAAAAAAGGTTTCCCACCCCTGAAACAGACTTATATGGATGTACACATTGTGGTCATCGTATCTTACATTTATAAAGCATGTGCCAGGCTCTGTGCTAAGAGCTTTGGGGTTGTTATCTGATTTGCTCCTCTTAGTAATCCTGAGAATGAAATACTATTATCTCCATTTTGTAGTTGAGGAAACTGAGGCTGACAAGATTAAATGAATTGACCAGGGTTACATAGCCAGTGAGTATCTGGATTGGAACTCGGGTCTTCCTGACTCCAGGCCCAATACCTTAGCACTGTATCACATTGCTGCCATAGCCATAGACTATATGGAACATGTTAGACATGAATATATACAAAAACATATTGCTACATATACAATTTTTAAATTTTATAATATATTTGAATTGTGGGGTATCATTCAGTTGAACATTTATTTAACCCCTCCTGTTTACAAAGAATGGGATTAAGTGCTTAATGGAGAAAGTTTAGATGAAACACATTTCTTGGCCTCCTGAGGCATCAAAAAGAGAAGGCCAGTATTCCCTGATCTAACCCAGGATAATTTCCAAAATCAAGCAAGATTCTCTAAATGTTCATTTTTAACTACTCCATCAACATAGAGTAAGTCAACCTTGTGATAGTAGTTTAAGGCAAATTATATTTCCATAATAGTGAAAATGTTCATTCTTTGTAGTTGTTATTTGAATCTTGCTAGATATTTCAATATAATTCAAGAGACACAACAAATTAAAGATCTATATGGTTAAGGGCACTATTCTATGTGTTGGGGGTATAAAGATAGAAAAGAACATAGTTCCTACCCTCAAGAAACTTACTGTGTATATATACACACATATATTACAACATATACATATATTTTACAATAGATATACTAGGAATAGTTATAATGCAAGTTACTGTGTGATAAAACTAAATGAGAGGTCATATGGTAAAGGACTAAAAAGTTGAAGAGCTCGCTTCAGTATGAGGGGATTAATGAAAGATTCAAGAAAGATGTGACACATGAGCTGACTCTTAAAAGATCAAGATTTCAATGAGCAGAAAAGGGGAGAGAGACAAAGAGAGAGAGAGAGACTATTCTAGTGATAGAGATACTTACATAAATGTACGAAAGCTGGAGAGAACAAGGACTCAAAGAATATTCAGTGCATACTTTGAAAAGCAAAAGCCAATCTTTATTTGAAAAACAGCTAATGAATTCAAATTAAACAAACATTTCTTAAGATCCTATATTTAGAGTACTATGAAATGTGTGTGTGTTTGTATTCATATATGTATCTGTAATTGTACTGTGTTCATATGTTTGTGTATATGTGTATGTATTGTGGACATGTGTACTTTGTACACTATGTACATGTCTATGTGTATATATGCATATGTGTATGCATATATATATATATACACACATTTATATTTATATACCTTTTATTTAATTTCTTGAAAGAATTCTGTCTTCCTGCAAGCATGTATCATTTCTACTAATGCATCCTCTTCACATTTTATGATCTAATTTCAAATTCTAAGATCACAACCCTTCCAAATTCTTATGAGAAAAAAATACCACTTGTTGGTCAACTTTCTCACCATGATTTCTCTGAATCTAGAAAAAAAGCAGTATTCTTTCAAGGAACATCACCAGATTCATTAGACCATATTCAAACCTTTTCCAGTTTTGTAAGTTCCACCCAAGCTTGTGTTTCATTTGACAGTTAACATAGCCTTGGAGGACCTAGGGTCAATATCATATCATTAGAATGCAGAAAATGGTTTTAGTGTAGACTGTATAATATTTTACATTTTCCAACATAGTGTTTCAGTGTTACTTAATAGTTAGGTTTCTGTGAGAAATAACAAATGTTTTTGTTAAAAGTGATGAAATCATTAAAATGATTTAATTTCAAGAGTTCTTAGTCTGGAGACCACTAACTTTTTTTTTGGGGGGGGGGGTAATTGTTTTTGAATATGTGGTTTCCTCTGTAACCAAATATAATTATAATTATTTTATGCACATAAGGACATTGCTCTAGGAAAAGGTACACAAGCATTACTAGCTTGCCAAAATAATTCATAACCACAAAAAAATTAACTTCTGTAAGAGTTTGTTTAGAAGTAAAGATCAGAAATCTATACTAATTGAAAATGGCAATTTCAGTGATTTACCTTTCCAGTTCTACTCTTTATACTAGAATGACATTTTTAAAAAAATGTTTTTGAATCTTAACTATATCTTTACTAAATAGACCATCAGATCAATAAATCTTCTTCCCCATCATAGGCAGTAATTCTACAAAAGGGATATGTGATTGCATACTGAACAATGAGTTGTTTTTATAAATGTACATTGAACTCTTGTGCTAACTTTGAATGGAGCATATAATCCATCTGTCTAGCTCTTGCTAAGGAAGGGCTAATAAAATAATTTTGTTCAAATATGCAATAAAAGTGTTGATATTAAGTAGAATTCAATAACCTCAGATTGGCTCATGACCCATTTTATAGTCTGGAATCCAAAGTAAGAGCTCAATTTGAAAAACACATCACACTGGGCAAGGATTCTCCATATGTTACAAGAAAATAGACTATTTTTTAAAATGTCTGTTTGTTTTGTCTGGGAGATGAGGAAGAAATTGAGGTTACCCCTCAAATAAAGTAGTCCTGAACAAGTTTTGGAGGCACATATGTATGTATCTATGTTGTGGTGATTTCCTGTGCCATACAGACCCAAACCATTCAGTTGTAAATGGAGCCTGGATGGCACTTCATGAACCATGTGTACATCTCCCATCAGACCTTGGATTTTATTTGAGTACTCATGACATTTTTCTTTTTAATCTGGATCTATTCCATGCTGGCAGACAACCAAGTTCAGTCTGCTGAGAGTGCTAATAAAGCACATGGAAGAGTTGACTTTTTCAATGGCTATACCTGCCAACACCTTGGGTTAGCTTCCAATTTGGAGGAAAGCCTGTGGTCTTAACATTTGGCTTTGTAATGAGAGAGAATGTTTTTCTCCTATAAACACTCCAATTCATCATTATGTGCTCTATGTCAAAGCAAGCTTTTTTCTGTCCAAGCCATTATTAAGAAAATCACCACACCTGGTTACTCAGTTCTCCTCTCTCCTGAACTATGGTAGAAGCTTTGGTTTTCCCACTTGTATAGGCAAAAGCAAGAGAGTGTTGTGGAGACAAGCTGAGGGGACAGCTGTGCCACACAATACAGGAACCCATAAGAACTATTTGTTTTTCTTTCAGTATGTATATGTGTGTGTGTGTGTGTGTGTGTGTGTGTGTCAGAGAGAAAGAGACAGACAGAGAAACAGAGAGACAGAGAGAAAGAGAGAGAGAGAGAGAGACAGACAGACAGATGGGGTGGGGGAGAGAGGAGGGGAGAAGGCAGAGAGGGAGGGAGAGAAAGGGGGAAGGAGAGAGAGGGGGAAGGGAGAAAAGGAGAGGATTTCTTCCCTGGTAAATAGGCAGAATGTTTGAATCAATTTCTAAAACCAATTTTATTGTTTCTTTTGAGGCCTGAGAAAATACAGCCTTCATCTTTTCTCCAATTTTGTATCATACCTCCTCTTACATCTTTCTAGAATACCACACAAGGGTTTATGTCCCTGTTCCTTAGATGTCCAAATAGGAATAAATTGCTTTATGTTTGATTCAGAGAGTGGGCTATGACATGTTTAGAAAAGCTATCATTTCTGTGAGGAGAAACAACATTATGAAGATTCAATATGGATTTTACAATAGAAGTAAGATAGAGCTGAAATAACTTTTTTTTTCATTTAAGTAGCTCCTTTATTTCTACCTTAGTTATTTTTTTAAAACAATAACTATGTATATTTGATAGATGATCAATGAAATTTCTGTTCTTCCAATCTAGTTTCTGAGTATAATATAATAGAATCTGTTCAGAATTGAGACAAAGGTTTGAATCTCTGTTCTAAAATTTACTGATTTTTTTTTCTGACCTATAACAACTCACTTTACTTCTACAATTTCATTTTCTTCAGCTTTCTTCATCTTCATCTTCATAATACTTATACTATCTACCTCAGAGTTGTTCTGTAGAAATAATATTGAAAATAAAGTACCATAAAAATGCAAAATTACTGGGGGGGTTTCTAAAATAATAATATAGAAGTGAAGAGAATTAGACAAATAAGTCTTTGATTTCATAGTTTCCTTTTTGATCTCAACTGTTTCATGATGGAAGGCTGCATTTTCATGATGCCAAAAAATCTTCTTTTCTGATTGCTGGCACCTGAACCTCCTTTTGAGAAAGAACCCATGCCAACCATATAACCCAAACTTCATTCTATTCATGACTTCCTAGATTCTAGGTAATAGTGGCCACCAGTCCCCTTTTACCTCCCTAATTTGTACTGTCTTCCCCTATTAAAAAGTAAGCTCCTATAAGGCAGGCACTCTTTGTTGTTGTTGTTACTAGCATTTATATTCTAAACATTTAGCACAGTGACCAATATATAAGCCCTTAAATTATCTATCTACCTCTTTCTATCCCCTTTGCAACAATCATTAGAACCTTTCCCTCAGTTTGGCATTGGAATCAAAATTTTACTTTTAAAGGTCAGTGAAAGAATATTGTCTCCTTTTCTAAGGGAAGTATAAGTTTTGAAATGAGAAAATCCGAACTTGTTAAACATAAAAGCCACTTTGTCAATTCAGGAGTATTTTGTGGTAGGCTTAGAGATAGAAAAGTGGAAAATGATAATCTCTTTCATCACAAAATTTATGGTTTCTTAGAAGAATGAAACATACAAATATTTGTAACATAGGGGATGAGAGACTCGTGTGTTTTAGCACCATTATTAACAGCTACTGACCAAATGCCAACGAGAAGATGGCCACAGAAACCTTGGTAGTATCATTACCTTCCAGACTATCAGACCTACTTCTACCCAGCTTCCTCAGCCAACATACAAGGAAACACTTTCATTGGAGAATTACACTGGAAGAGGGACAACCATCTCTACCAATTATCAACTAATTGCTACTCACAGGATAGGCAAACTAGACTAGCTAAAGCATCAGGGCACTCTGAAAGGAAGATAAATGAAGCATGTGCAAGCCAACACAAAGTTCCAACATTACCCTGATTACCATCTTTCCTCAGATCTTGATGATGATAACCCAGGACCCTGAACCTAAAAGCTATGGGATTAGCATTATCCATCAAACCATCATACTTGCTTTCAGCCCAACTCCCACAGCCATCATGAGGGAAGAAATAATCATGGAGAAGAAATCTACCTTTTTTCTCACTACCAATGTAATTTTTGCCCAACTGCTGTCAACAGGCAGGTAGGCACAAGAACCTTTAGAGTGACATCTGTAATGCAGACCAGCATTCCTTTTTCCATTTCTGGTTCTTAAAGTTATTATCTAGGGAAGAAATTTCTCTAGTGAAGGATCTGGCTATTCCTATTAACTGTCAACTACCTGCCACCCAAAGAACAGACAAACCAGACTAGCTGAAGCAAAAAGGCACCCAAAGGGAGAGATAAGAGATAGCATGTATCAGGCAAGTCAAAAATTAACATCACCATCTTAATCAGCATCTCCTCTCAAACTCTTATGGAGATAAAGATCATGTACGTTCAGGATAATTTTAATGTTATTCATATTTCACCATAAAAGAAATCTTTAGTAATTATAACCTTAAGTTTTCTCTTTTTTTAATTTCAATTTTTAATTTTATCTTAATTGATTTTTTGTTTCCATATATTTATCTTTTCTCAATATTTAGCGAGTATGTCATCATTTGAAAAAGACAGAAAAAGTAGTTCTATAAAACAAACCAAAATATCGATAGTATCTGACAAGAAATATACTCATAGACCCTCACCTTTATAATTAACAGAAGGAAATACATCTTACCAACTCTTCTCCAAGCTTGGTCATTACAATGTCATGGAATACAATCTTGCAAGCATTTTTTGATTGATGTTTTGTTTTTCAGTTTACATTGTTAAACTTATCCAGTGTATTATTTTCTTGCTTTTCCTTACTTTATCCTGCCTTGGCTCATATAAGTCTTCCTATGCTTATATGCTCTGCAATAATCACTATTTCTTACAATTGAGCAGTATTCCATCACATTTGCATACTGATTTGCTTAGTTCTTCCTCAAATAATTAGTATATACTTAGTAATAATAAATATATCTTAGTTTATATGGCATCTTTCTTTTGTCTCCTTTGAGGTATATACTAATCAGTGGAATCTCTGAATCAATAGGTATAGACATAAAATATTTATTTCATAATATGAAGAATCTTTGAGAACAGTAGAACAGTGTGCTAGTGCTGTAAGCACACAGCTTACAGTTTTCTTCATTATTCCACCACCTTAATGCCATTTCAATTTTCCTGATTATGTGGGTGAATAATCCAGTAGGTACTAATTTCTTTCTCATATTATAAAACAAGTCATTCAAAAAATACACCCCTCTCTAGAAAACAGAAGTTACCATGGGTTCTTAAACTTTATGCTCACAGAGTGCAAACACTAGCCTTTCATACCATGTTTGAAAGCCTTTAAATATGAATGGTTTTGCATCTGTTCCTCAAAGATTAGACAATGTTTAGAGAGTTATACCACTGGAGAACAGGTCACTCTGGGTTGAATGCTTCCAACTGTAACAATTCATCAAAATACTCTGTTAAAATATAGAAGAATTGTGAGCAGCTTTGGTGGATGGAGAAGAATTTTTCTCCATAAAAGTTTTGGATCCATAAACTACTGAAGTTGTTGCTTAAGCAAATGATTCATATTCTTAGACTTCTTCAATGCATTCCATTAAAATTCAGAAAGCTTCCTGAATTTTAATTCTCTGAAAATAGGCAATGCTCCATTAGTCATAGAACTGGATTAACCAAAAGACCTCATAAACTGGATACAAAATTGGTCCTTTATAGATTTCTATAAACTTTACATTCAATTGACAACAATCACACTATCTACAAGCTGGAAGAGACCTTAAAGGCCATCTAATACAATCTAATTTACAGTGTGCTGATAAATATTTAATAACCAGCTTTCAAATTGGAGGTGCCCACATGTAATTAATATTTTTCTAATTTTCCTTAAGGTTAGACAATCAACAAAAATATTAAATGATTTTTGTTGTTGTTGTTGTTGTTTTGTTCATTTTAAAAATGTAAATGCTCACACTGGAAACTTAAAAATCTGCTCTGACTCCAGGATATCACTGGATATATATGCACATAGTGCAATATAAATAAGAATGTCTTCCTCAGCATAAATTCTGGGTCAGTCATATTTCAAATCAATGTAGTGATTCAAACTCAGGATTAGAAGGTAATGATACTTATGTCCCAAAGAGATATTAAAGAAGGGAAAGGGACTCGTATGTGCAAAAATGTTTGTGGCAGCCCTTTTTGTAGCTAGAAACTGGAAATTTTATGGATGTCCATCAACTGGTGAATGGCTGAGTAAATTATGGCATATGAATATTATGGAATAGTATTGTTCTATAAGAAATGACCTGCTGGTCTGGAACACAGAGAGGCTTGGAGAGACTCACATTAACTGATGCTAAGTGAAATGAGCAGAACCAGGAGATCATTATACACTTCGACAACAATACTATATAAGGATCAACTCTGATGGAAGTGGCTATCTTTGGCAATGAGAGGATCCAATTCAGATCCAATTCATTTGTGATGAACAGAACCAGATATACCCAGTGAAGAACACTGAGAAATGAGTGTGGACTGCTTGCATTTTTGTTTTTCTTCCCAGGTTTTTTTACCTTTCTAAATCCAATTTTTCTTGGGTAACAAGAGAATTATATAAATATGTGCACATATATTATATTTTAGATATACTTTAACATGTCTAACATGTATGGGACTGCCTGCCATCTAGGGGAGGAGTGGAGGGAAGGAAGGGGGGAAATTGGAGCAGAAGTGATTGCAAGTGTTGAAAAATTATGCATGCATATTTTCTGTCAATAAAAAGCTGTAATAATAATAAAAAAGAAGTTAATGATAACCCTGGTGGACTATAAAATTCAATACAACTTTATTTTAGAAGGGAAGAAAGAAAAGAGAACAGAAGAAAAGGAAAAGAAAGAGAAGGAATCGGGGAATGTGCATTTATATAGCATCTACTACATGCCAACCATTGTGTTTAGTGCTTCACAAATAATTTCTTATTTGATCTTTATGAGTGATTTTTTTAAAGGATATAATTCAAAATTAAAGATGATACTGACTCAGATAAAATGTTTTATCCTCCACTTCCTTAGTAACCCTTGGAATTAGTAGTGCTAGGTTAGAAAGGCTCAGGATGCAATAAGAATATTGTTAATACATCCAACTCCCTATATGTAGATCCTTTTTGTGCCTAAGAAAGTCTTATAGGCTGTTAGTTCTCTTAAAGAACCAGTGCAACCTACATAAAATAGGTACCGCTGCTGTGATAGCATACATGATGAGTAATGATTTGCTTTTTGCTTAAAACAACACTGACTTTTGGGCACTCTATATTTTGTGAAGTAAATAATAAGAGTTTATCTAGGAATTTTTCCAAGAATTTTTCAATTGTTGCCCTACTCTAAATCCACTGATGCCAACTTCTATTCCGGAATCTTCTTGTACAAATTAAAAACTTAGTGTTCTATCCACCTAAAACAAGCAGCAAGTATCATATATAATGGGGATAAACTAGAAGTTTGCCCAGTAAGAACCAGTAAGATCAGTGGTGAAACAAGGTTGCCCATTATCAGCATTGGCAATAAGAGAAGAAAAAGAAATTAAAGGAATTAGATAAGTAATGATTTAGTAGATTAAGTATATGATGGTATACTTACAGAATCTGAAAATCAAATAAAAACTACTAGAAACAATAACTTTAACAAAGTATCTATTCAAATTATCTTTTCTCAATATTTATTTATTTATCTCAACATTTATCAAACTCAAATGATAAAATAGTCA
Organism: Antechinus flavipes; assembly: GCF_016432865.1. Taxonomy (NCBI): domain Eukaryota; kingdom Metazoa; phylum Chordata; class Mammalia; order Dasyuromorphia; family Dasyuridae; genus Antechinus; species Antechinus flavipes. The sequence continues at coordinate 100,757,526 of NC_067398.1, read as the reverse complement.
ATGACTATAGTGATCTAGTGTTTAATAAACCCAAAGACTCTAGCTTCTGGGATAAGAACTTATTATTTGACAAAAATTGATAGGAAAATTAGAAAATAGTACGGCAGAAACTAGGCATTGACCTGCACCTTATCTTGGTAGAGGAGATGTGGAAAAACTGGCACACTAATATATTGTTGGTGGAGCTGTTAACTGTTTCAATCATTCTGGAGAGCAATTTGGAACTAGCTCCAAAGAGCTATCAAACTATCAATCAAAAATATACCTTTTGATCTACCATTGTCTCTATTGGGCCTGTATCCCAAAAAGATCATTAAAAAGGGAAAGGAACCCACATGTGCAAAAAATGTAGAAACCCTTTTTGTAGTGACAAGGAACTGAAAACTAAGTGGATGTCCATCTGGTAGAGAATGGCTGAATAAATTATGGTTTGTAAATATTATGGAATATTATTATTATATTTTTAAAAGTCAGCAAAATGATTTCAGGAAAGCCTGCAAAGACCTACATGAACTGATGCTAAGTGAAGTAGAATCAGAGGAACATTATACAAAGCAACAACAAAATTATGCAATGATAAATTCTGATGGATGTGGTTCTTTTCAGCAATGAAGTGGTTCAGTCCAATTCCAATAGATTTGTTATGAAGAGCTATCTGCATTCAGAAAGAGGACTGTGGAGCCTGTATGTGAATCACAATATAGTATTTTCACTTTTTTTTCTTGTTCTTGGCTTGCTTTTTTTCTTTCTTTCTCATTTTTTTCCCTTTTGGATCTGATTTTTCTTGTACAGCATGATAAATGTGGAAAGATGTATGGAACAACTGCACATGTTTAATATATATTGGATTACTTGCTATCTAAGAGAGGGATGGTGGAAAGGGGCACAAAAAAAAATTGAAACACAAGATCTTGCAACAGTGAATGTTGAAAATTATCTTTCCATATATTTTGAAAATAAAAAGCTTTTTTTAAAAAAAGGGGGAGGGAGAAGAACTCACTTCTCTGTAGCTTTCCCTGTCCACTGCTTTCTCTATCTTTCTCTATGCAAAGATTTCCCATCCAGGTTAATAAGCCCAAGTCCCTCAATCTTGTTATTCTATATTTTTCTACCTGCGTCACTTGTTCTTTCTATCTGTTCTTTCTTTTTTTAACACCATATCAAAGATTGTAGCTCAGGTATACAAACTTTGTGAAAGACTTTATCAAAGGCTTTACTAAAATCCAGTCGAATTATGTCTATAGCATTTTAGTGATCTTCTTGTCTAGCAAATCAACCAAAAAAAAAAAAAAGAAATTAAATTAGTTTGACAGAATCAGTTCTTATGGGCAAGCTGAATATTTGTGATGATCACTTTCTTTTCTCAGTGTTCATTAATCATTCCTTTAATAATGTGTTCTAGAATCTCCCTAGGAATTGAATTAAGTTTACTGATTTGCTAGCTATTTTCTCCCCTTCTTTTTCTTTTTCTTTTTTTGAAATCTGAGTCATGTGCATTTCTCTAGGCATAAGATGGTAGAGACCTTAGAAATTATCTAGCTGAACCCCCTCACTTTGCATATGAGAAAAACTGGAACTCCAATCATCCCTAGAATAAAATAAAAGTTCCTTTGCCATAATACCTTCCTAGGATAAGCTAAAAGTCTTTTACAATATGGCTCCAATCTTTTTTTTCCAGGTTTATTATAGTATCTGCCTTATGCATTCCACAGTGTTGCCAAATGGCTTATTTGTCTTTTAAAAAATTCCATCTCCTATCTCCATGTCCATATTCTCCCTATTCATTTCCACTCTTAGAACCCCTAATTTCCTTCAAAGCTCAGTTAAAATGTTATCTGCTACATGAAGCCTTTGCCAATTCCTGCAGTCTCCATGACCATCCCACTTCCAGAAACTAACTTCTATTTGTCTTATTTATATTTGGTATTAATTTATTGAGAAACATTCTAATGAAGAAAAGGGAAAATTGTCTAAAGAAATATGTGTGCACAGGGAACTTACAAGTGAAATAATATTTTTGAAAGTCATATATAGAGATTAAAGCAAGAGTAGGCTAGGAAAGATAAATGCAATAGTTTGTATGGTCAAGAGTGGAGAGCAGAAAGAAAGCAGAATCATTTCACTCTTCTTTATTTCACCAAAGACAATAATCTTTGGTCTTTAATTGATAAAACAAAATTGGCTAATAGTTCACACTAAGTTATGTAGCAGTATAAGAAGATATCATGTTACTCGAGTACCTAGGACCAGAAGAACTACTTACCAGAGTACTAAAAGTGCTAAAGGAATTGATATATGTGAGAAGGGAGCCATTATCTATGATCTTGAAAGTTTATGGAAAATAGAAATAGTGTTTCAATACCAAAGTGGCAAGGCATTTTGGGAGTGAGGCATTAAGAGGAAAAGAATAGATGATGGAGATATCTAAGGCTATGTTTTTCCTTACTGCTTCTTTTCTTGTATTTATATCAAGATTTTACAGATGAATGAACTATTTATTAATCCATTAAACACTTGCTGTATATTATATATATATATATATTACCCCCAGTGGAATTTAAATTCCTTGAGGCCAAAGCAAGTTTATTTGGATTTTGTATACTTGGCACCTAGGACAGTTCCCAGTAAATAATAGATACTTTTTGCTTGCTGGTTAAGTGACTTATCCAAGTTCCCACAAGTAGTAAAGAACAGAACAGGGATTGGAACCCAAATATTTCAAACCCAGCAATCTCTGTAGAATCCCATGTCCCCTTAGTCCTGCAACAACTCTTTTGTTCTTTATATTTGCTATAAAAGGAATGACACTCTCATTACCAGCTCTCCTGGAGAACTATTGTGACAAACAGATTATGGAAAGTCTTCAATTCTAATTGCCACTCTCCCCATCCTGACAGTAATAGTCATTTTCCTTTCTTTTCCATTTCTAATTTACATAGAATAGCATGCTTTCTAGAGAACCTAAAGTTAGTTAGTAAGTCTATCCTCATACCAGTCCTCTGCAATATCAAGATTTTACAGCTGAATGAACTATTTATTAATCCATTAAACACTTGCTGTATGCAAAGTGCTGTGGTAGTCACTGGTAGTAGAAAGAGAAAAGGCAATAATCTCTGCTTTCAAGGAACTTATTCTAATGTGATAAAACAAAATTAGCTAATAGTTCACACTAAGTTATGTAGCAGTATAAGAAGATATCATGTTACTCGAGTACCTAGGACCAGAAGAACTACTTACCAGAGTACTAAAAGTGCTAAAGGAATTGATATATGTGAGAAGGGAGCCATTATCTATGATCTTGAAAGTTTATGGAAAATAGAAATAGTGTTTCAATACCAAAGTGGCAAGGCATTTTGGGAGTGAGGCATTAAGAGGAAAAGAATAGATGATGGAGATATCTAAGGCTATGTTTTTCCTTTCTTTTCTTTTCTTTTTTCTTTTTCTTTTCTTGTATTATATATATATATATATATATATATATATATAATATATATATATATATATATTATATATATATATATATATATATATATATAAGTTTATATATATATATATATAAGTTTATTTGGATTTTGTATACTTGGCACCTAGGACAGTTCCCAGTAAATAATAGATACTTTTTGCTTGCTGGTTAAGTGACTTATCCAAGTTCCCACAAGTAGTAAAGAACAGAACAGGGATTGGAACCCAAATATTTCAAACCCAGCAATCTCTGTAGAATCCCATGTCCCCTTAGTCCTGCAATAACTCTTTTGTTCTTTATATTTGCTATAAAAGGAATGACACTCTCATTACCAGCTCTCCTGGAGAACTATTGTGACAAACAGATTATGGAAAGTCTTCAATTCTAATTGCCACTCTCCCCATCCTGACAGTAATAGTCATTTTCCTTTCTTTTCCATTTCTAATTTACATAGAATAGCATGCTTTCTAGAGAACCTAAAGTTAGTTAGTAAGTCTATCCTCATACCAGTCCTCTGCAATATCAAGATTTTACAGATGAATGAACTATTTATTAATCCATTAAACACTTGCTGTATGCAAAGCGCTGTGATAGTCACTGGTAGTAGAAAGAGAAAAGGCAATAATCTCTGCTTTCAAGGAACTTATTCTAATGTGACAAGACATACTGACTGTATCAACTGTAAGTCAGATGGAAATGTCTCATTGTCCTTAGGGAGCAACAGCAAAACACATGGAAATGCCTCCCTTTTATATAATTTCCATTAATAAAATTTTATTCATTTCTGATCTTGATAGTTCCAAGGACTTTGGTGGCAAGAACTTTCTTTTCTAAGTACTTAGTAGTTGTGACTATAGCCCCTGCAGAGCAGTTGCCAGGCGACATCTCAAAAGGGGCTTCTTCCCAGGATGATGGCTAAGGCACTGTGCTAGAAGCACTGCTATTGCCAAGACTCTTGGGTTCAGGGTCTTGGGTTGTATCCATCAGAGTTTAAGGTGTGAGAAATTAATTATTTCTTCCATATTTAATAACTAATTATTGAATCAGGACCAAAATTTCCCCCCCATTTCTACATCCTCATCCAGAAACCAACCAGTGTTGGAAATCTCAGAAATTTACTCAGGCCAAATACATACATACATGCAGTAAAAGAAATTCTAAATTTGGGCTAATGGATATATTCCTGCTCTTTATATTTCCTTTGAGAGGTCTGGAGAAATGTTGATTTGCCCTATTATCAAGGTGGGTGATATGGAAATTTGAAAGACCAAAATCAAATACCCCAACATAGCCCACCGCCCATTATGTTAACGATATGTAACCATAATCAGAATTGATTAGGCTTCCCTTAAGAACATTTCCTTGAAAGCTATATAAATTGTAAGCCCATCACCGTGAAGGGTCTTTGATCTAAGAAAACAGCTAAATGAACATCCTTTTATTAATATTGTTTTGGCTTTATTAATAAAATTATTAAATAATCCAGCAACTATAGTTCTCAAACTTTATTAATCATCAGAGGATATGGTAATCAGATGATGGTGGTGGTTTATTTGCTTACGATATGCTATCTTCTGTGTCTTCCCCCCAAAGATGGCTTGTTCCTCCAGCATAGGTGGCAGTTGGTTGGTACTTGCTACAAGAGTTGTTTCTCCAGATGATCATTGTAAGGACTATGCTGAAAGTAAAGACCAGTGATTTGGGAGGTGCTGCTACTTGCAAGCTTCCTGTGCCTATATAGGGAAGGAAATTGATACCCAGAGATGAGAATCAACATGCCTAATGAGGCATCCTGATTAAATATCTAATCTCGACTCTGAACTCATGTTTCTTGAGCACAATTCAATGTTGTTTTCTCTACAAGATGTATCACTTATATTACTGTTTTCCTATTTCAGAAATCCCATTTAAGAAAATTTCAATCTAACAGTGTATGTTGATCTACATAAAAAGTCATACCATAAAAACTTATTTTTACATACCATTTTAATGTTTATAATTTGTTTGCCTTACATTCCCATAAGGTAAACAATTTAATTAGATAGTACTATCCTCATTTTACAAATGAGGAAACTAAGTCTCAGTGAGGTTGTAACTAGCCCAGAATCATAAAGCTATTAAGTATTTGAGCTAGGGTTGTAAAACAAGTCTTTTGACTCCGGATCTAGAGTATTTTTTTCTTCTCTACACTACCTTCAGATAAGGAAACAGGCATTTACAATGCCTGTAAATCATGTGAACAATTTAGAAACAAGATTATTTCTAGATTTTTGGATGTTTCTTTACAACTTAATAATAATACCCACTTTATGGCTCTAGTGAATGTACTTGTCCTTAGAGAGAAATATGAACCATCTATTTTGTATAATTTGGAAAGAGAAATCAGTCTTGGCTATAAATTTGAAGTTACCCATGCCTTATCTCCATACCAGCAAGTTTCCTGGCAAGGAAAGAATTTAAATTAAAATTGAAATTACAGTCCTCATTCCCAAATATTACTTATGTCAAAAGAAATATTTCTATTCTGGAATGCACTAAGTTTCTTTTCACTCTACCTGAGTTCATGATTTTAGTATCTTTATCTTTGCTGCCCTCCTCTGGAACTTTTATATCACCTTGATCTCCTTTGCAAAGTCCATTTGCTTAATATTATGTCTTCAGCACATTAGGATATATAGGTCAGTTGTCCACTTTAAATATATTATAATTGTAAATGCATGAAACTTTTGGGTGCCAATAGTGCCTATAGATCAGTTTGACCTGAGAACTCCAGGTTTATAAATTGTAGTCTTAGAGAGTTGTCTGAAGCTCAGAGAAATTAAATATCTTAACTATGGTCACACAGTGTCAGAGGTAAGACATAATTCTAAGTCTCCCAACTCCAAGTCCAACTGTCATTCAACTCTCTAAGTGATGGTCCTTACCATTATTTTAGAGGGAATTCAATATGTTTGCAATTCTTAAAGTAAAAAGATATGTTCCCACTGTTGACCACATTAAAACACACTGATAAATACAATTTAGCTTCTCTGGGCTTCAAGTTGAGTTAGCCAATTAGCACACTTAGCTCTTCATAAGTTCTCTGGGCTTGATGAGGCCTACAGTGTGTATGCATGGTTTCACAATAGTATATGCACGCTTTCACAGATTTTTTTAATACAACCTTCCTCTAAGATTACTTTTCCTCATAAGAAAGATAATTATTAATTTTTTAAAATAACTTTTTATTGACAAAAAAAGAGAGTTAGATGAAACTTTTCAAATCAATCAGTCTCAAAGTGACCTCTTCTGAAAACTTATTTTTACATACCATTTTAATGTTTATAATTTGTTTGCCTTACATTCCCATAAGGTAAACAATTTAATTGGATAGTACAATCCTCATTTTACAAATGAGGAAACTAAGTCTCAGTGAGGTTGTAACTAGCCCAGAATCATAAAGCTATTAAGTATTTGAGCTAGGGTTGTAAAACAAGTCTTTTGACTCCGGATCTAGAGTATTTTTTTCTTCTCTACACTACCTTCAGATAAGGAAACAGGCATTTACAATGCCTGTAAATCATGTGAACAATTTAGAAACAAGATTATTTCTAGATTTTTGGATGTTTCTTTACAACTTAATAATAATACCCACTTTATGGCTCTAGTGAATGTACTTGTCCTTAGAGAGAAATATGAACCATCTATTTTGTATAATTTGGAAAGAGAAATCAGTCTTGGCTATAAATTTGAAGTTACCCATGCCTTATCTCCATACCAGCAAGTTTCCTGGCAAGGAAAGAATTTAAATTAAAATTGAAATTACAGTCTTCATTCCCAAATATTACTTATGTCAAAAGAAATATTTCTATTCTGGAATGCACTAAGTTTCTTTTCACTCTACCTGAGTTCATGATTTTAGTATCTTTATCTTTGCTGCCCTCCTCTGGAACTTTTATATCACCTTGATCTCCTTTGCAAAGTCCATTTGCTTAATATTATGTCTTCAGCACATTAGGATATATAGGTCAGTTGTCCACTTTAAATATATTATAATTGTAAATGCATGAAACTTTTGGGTGCCAGTAGTGCCTATAGATCAGTTTGACCTGAGAACTCCAGGTTTATAAATTGTAGTCTTAGAGAGTTGTCTGAAGCTTAGAGAAATTAAATATCTTAACTATGGTCACACAGTGTCAGAGATAAGACATAATTCTAAGTCTCCCAACTCCAAGTCCAACTGTCATTCAACTCTCTAAGTGATGGTCCTTACCATTATTTTAGAGGGAATTCAATATGTTTGCAATTCTTAAAGTAAAAAGATATGTTCCCACTGTTGACCACATTAAAACACACTGATAAATACAATTTAGCTTCTCTGGGCTTCAAGTTGAGTTAGCCAATTAGTACACTTAGCTCTTCATAAGTTCTCTGGGCTTGATGAGGCCTACAGTGTGTATGCATGGTTTCACAATAGTATATGCACGCTTTCACAGTTTCACAGATTTTTTTAATACAAGCTCCCTCTAAGATTACTTTTCCTCATAAGAAAGAGAATTATTAATTTTTTAAAATAACTTTTTATTGACAAAAAAAGAGAGTTAGATGAAACTTTTCAAATCAATCAGTCTCAAAGTGACCTCTTCTGAAAACTAATTATTACTTGTATATTCTAAACTGTTATTTAATTGCTATTTATGGATTTTAAAGGACTGATCATTCTTAAAATATTTAAAGTAAAAATAAAACAAATTCTGGGAATTTATAGGATAATTTATATATGAATTTGTGTCACATTCAAGTTTTTCCTCTAAGAGGAAAAAAAAATCAGAAATCCCAGTAATATGTTAACAAAATAAAAATTAACATCTTTAATGGTAAGACAATTCAGTACAAGAATGAAATGTCATTCTTCTGAGTATTGTCAACAAATTTAAGTGAGGACATAGATTAGAGAAAATTGTAATGTAATCTTTCTAGTTTAATTCTAATGTTATTTCTTTTTCCTTGTTCTTTCACAACAACAACAGTCTTTCTAGTCCAGGGAATTGTATCCAATTGCCATCATTAAATAATACAAAAGCATAACAACTTCTGTCAATGGATTGTCATTTCTCTCCACTACTTTCCTCTTTGTTCATTACACTACATGAGATCTTTACAAGTAGTCATTTAGATTCATTAATTTTATATACATTAAAAAATACTTCCCAATAGAAGAGGTTGATCTACTTTCTTATCATCAACTTATGGTAATAGCATAATTTTACTTTTTCTGAAATATAAGAAAAATGGAAAGGTTATTGTCAAAGATGATATGATGAATGAACCCTATGAGATTGACTATATTTTGTCTCAACGTTTTTTACCTCAGTGTTCCTACTTTTACCACCTAGTAGACCATTTATAAATATTTTTGAATTAATGAATTAATGTTTTAGGATTTTTATTTGATGATAATTATAATAATAGCTAGTGTATGTATGTATGGCACTTTATGTTTTACAAAATACGTTACAAATATTACCTCATTTGATCGTCACATCAACCTTGAGAGATAGATGTGATTATTATTCCCATTTTACAGCTAAAGAAATTTAGAAAAAAATATATTAATTAACATGCTCAGGGTCACAAAACTGTCTTCAAGGAGCTTATAGTCTATGAGGGGAACAACATCTACACAAAAAAGTAAAAGTTTTGTCATACTCTTTGCTACTCTCTGCCATCATCATTCAGAGATCACTTCCCCTCCTTTAAAATTTACTCAATATTATACAGATCAATTCTGCTATCCCAGAAGGGAGCACAAACAATGGTAGATTACTGGATTTCATGTCAAGACACTTATATTTGAAAACTTGTTTTCATATTTACCACCAATTTTGAATAAGTTAAATAAATATCTATATGGCCTTTCTAGAGAACAGTTTGGAACTGTTCCCAAAGGGCAATTAAGCTGTGCCATACCTTTCGATCCAGCAATACCATTATTAGATCTCTATCTCAAAGAGATCATAAAAAAGGAAGAAGGACCCATATGTACAAAAATATTTATAGAAACATTTTTGTGGTAGCAAATTGAGAATTGGAGATTGAGGGGATGCCCACCAATTAGGGAATGGCTAACTAAGTTCTGATATATGAATGTAATGGAATACTATTGTACCATAAGAAATGGTGAGCAGAATCATTTCAGAAAAACCTGGAAAGACTTATATGAATTGATGGTAGGTGAATTGAGCAGAATAAGAAGAACATTGTACACAGAAACAGCAACATTGTAAAATGATCAACTTTGATAGACTTAGCTCTCCTCAGCAATGTAAAGAAGAAAGGCCATTTCAAAAGACCATGATGGGAAATGCTATCCACATCCAGTACAAGAACTATGGAGTCTGAATGCAGATTAAAGCATACTATCTTCACTTTTTTTTTTCCTTTCTCATGATTTTGTTCTGAATTTTCTTTCATAACATGATTAATGTGAAAATATGTTTAATATTATTTTACATGTATAACCAGACTACTTGCCATCTTGGGAATAGGGGAAAAGAGGAGGGGAAAATATAGAACTTAAAATCTTACAAAAGTAAATATTAAAAACTATCTTTATATGTAATTTGAAAAAGTAAAACACATCAAAAATTTTAAAAACAAAGCACAACAAAAATAAATATCTACAAAAACGAAGGTATTCAAGATGACCTCTTGGGCCTCTTCTAGCTCTATCTATAGTCTTTCTGATTTATGAATATGTGTCTTTCTCCATGTTCTCCAGTAATTTCAGTACCTATGATGCAATTTTACCTACTCCAATTCCTGCTCATTTTGGATATTCTGGCTTCTGGATTTTTAAATGCTCTAAGCTTCAAGGATCTCTAAAATTTTAAATGTAGTTTTAAATTGTTTTAAATGTAGTCTACTCTTCAGCCACAGGTATTCATCCTCCTTCCAACTTTGCTCTAATTATCAGAATCCCTGACTATGATTCTGGGGCCAGCCTTAAAATAGTCTTTCTTGAACATTTCTCAGTAAAAATATTGCATCATAGATAATTTCTGGAGGCAATGTATGCACTGAGAAAATACAAAAACTAAGAGACAAAAGTCTGTCTCCTTTCAATAACCCTCAATATAGCTTCAGACCATAGAAAATAGAAATGGGTTACATTTGCAGACAACTGAGACATGATGATCTGGCCACCAGCTAATTCTAAAAGTTAATGGTCCATTGTAGGGGCAGGGGGAAACCAGGTACATCCTCCCTCCAAACATCCTATTCATATGAAGGAAGCAGGTGCAACCAAGCCTTTATTTTACCATAACAGGATTAATGGAGGAAGTCAGCTACAGGATATGCAACAAGCTGGGGGGAAAAAAAGAGGAAAGGATACATTAATTGTGAAGAGAAAAAAAAAACATAATGACTCTAAAGACTGATGGGAAGGATCTCTGTGAAGAATAATAAATAAATATCAGGACAAAATAAGATTTCCTTACTTGTTTTTTCTATTATGGTACAATATGGTCAAGGTTCATCTAGGGATAGTCTGGAGAGTGTGTCTCAAATTTCCCATTTCTACAAACAGTGACTGATTGTTTAAATGGGAAGTGCAAAAACAATTCATTTGAGACAAGGATTTCTTTTAGGTTTTGGCAATGCTTATTGAAAACCTATGCTTGCAGTTTATGCAAATATCCCTAGAATTGGAAGTCTGAATGACCAGAAAGAAAAGTTCCTGGATGACAATATTAGTTCTGAAAAAAATATATAAGTAGAAGATTCAACATCTATCAAGAGAATGACACTGAGGTAGGAAAGGATGTTTAGAGATACAAATCTGTGTGTTCTTTATGACAGCTTCATAATGAAAAAGGTATTAAACTTCCTTATTACAGAAGTACCTTATGCCACAAACACTGCCATATGGTTAGATTTCATAAGATACAGTTACATAGACTTGGATATGGAAGAAACCTTTAGTCATCTGATTCAACCCCTCATTTTAGTGATGAATAAATTGAGATCTAGAGAGATTCAGTAATTCCCCAAGGGTCATATGGGTAATAAGCAGAACTAGGATTTGAACATAGGTATTCCTTTCCCAAATCCAAGACACTATTCATTGGATCATGCTGCCCTCTTTGTATTATGCAGAGCAAATTTAGCTGGGGAAAGTTATTTGGGAGAGTTAGGAGCAGGAGATGGGGACTGGAGTAGAGAATCTGAAATAGCAAGACAAAATATTGGGAATAGACAGGCATGTGATCTACATCATTAAAATATCGGCCCATTTGATAATATCATAAATCCACTAGAATAACACATTATAATTTCAAAATGCCAAGTGAATTTCCTTAAAGTCTGATTATGTTACTCAACTATTTAGCAAAGTCATTATTTTCTTACTTCCTTTAAGATAAATGAGCTAACAAACAAACAAACAAACAAACAAACAACAAAAAAAAAAAACAACCTAGCATTTGCTAAGTGTCTACCATATGTCAGTCAAAGTACTCAAGTAGGAGACTTCCAGCCAAGATGGTGGAGAGGAGGCACACTGCTGTGTAATCTCCACGTTTTTCTCTCACTATCCATTTCATTTCATGCCTCTGAATTAATGCTCGACTGAAAAAAAACCATACAATTAGTTACCAAGAGAAACCATCCTTGAGACTTGTCAAGAAAGGTCTGTTTTTGCGGGAGGGTGGGGACGGTTATTAGATCGGAAGCAAGCTGCGGGCAACAGCAAGAATCAGTCAAGCAAATCCAAAAAAATCAAACAATGGAAAAGAATGTGAAATACCTTCTGGGGAAGACAACAGACCTGGAAAACAGATCCAGGAGAGACAACCTGAGAATCATCGGACTCCCAGAAAAGTATGATAAAAAAAAGAGACTGGACACTATTTTCCAGGAAATTATCAAAGAGAACTGCCCAGAAGTCTTAGAAACAGAGGGTAAAATAGACATTGAAAGAATTCATCGATCCCCTACTGAAAGGGATCCTAAAATCAAAACACCAAGAAATATAGTGGCCAAATGCCAGAACCCTCAGACAAAGGAAAAAATACTGCAAGCAGCTAGAAAAACCCAATTCAAGTATCGAGGAGCCACAATAAGGATCACCCAGGATCTGGCAGCATCCACATTAAAGGATCGAAGGGCCTGGAATATGATATTCTGAAAGGCTAAGGAACTTGGAATGCAACCAAAAATAACTTACCCAGCGAGATTGAGCATCTTTTTCCAGGGAAGAAGATGGACATTCAACGAAGTAAGTGAATTTCACCTATTTTTGATGAAAAAGCCAGAACTTAACAAAAAATTTGATCTACAAGTACAGAACTCAAGAGAAATCTAAAAAGGTAAAGATTAATCTTGAGAACTATATTTCGACTATAAAGATATATAAAGAATACAGATATACCTTGTTCTAGAAACTAGATGTGGAAAGGACATTGTACCAGAAAAAGGGGAAAGTGGGGGTACTACATTTCATGAAGAGGCAAAGAAAACCTATTATATCTGAGAGAAAGAATGGAGAGAGATGAATATAGTGAGTATTTTACTGCTTTCAGAATTGGCTTTAAGAGAAAAATTTTAGACATATTCAATCTATGGTGAAACTTCTCCCACCTCATTGAAAAGTGAGAAGGGAAAAGTGAAAAGGGAAGGAATAAGCTGAGTGGAAGGGAATACGGTAACTGGGAGGGAAAGGGGTAAGATGGGGGAGGAACTCTAAGGGGGGGAGGGAAACTAAAAAAGGGAGGGCTGTGAGAAGCAAGTGGTGCTCACAAGCTTAATACTGGGAAGGGGGGGAAGGGGGTAAGAAGGGAGAAAAGCATAAACTGGGGTTAACAAGATGGCAAGTAATACAGAAATGGTCATTTTAACCATAAATGTGAACAGGGTAAACTCCTCCATAAAGAGGAAGCGATTAGCAGAATGGATTAAAAGCCAGAATCCTACAATATGTTGTTTACAGAAAACACACCTGAAGCGGGGAGATACATGCAGGTTAAAGGTAAAAGGTTGGAGCAAAATCTACTATGCTTCAGGTGAAGTCAAAAAAGCAGGGGTAGCCATCCTGATCTCAGATCAAGCTAAAGCAAAAATTGATCTAATTAAAAGAGATAAGGAAGGACATTATATCTTGCTAAAGGGTAGAATGAATAATGAAGCAGTATCTATATTAAACATATATGCACCAAGTGGTGTAGCATCTAAATTCTTAAAAGAGAAATTAAGAGAGCTGCAAGAAGAAATAGACAGTAAAACTATAATAGTGGGAGAGCTCAACCTTGCACTCTCAAAATTAGATAAATCAAACCACAAAATAAATAAGAAAGAAGTCAAAGAGATAAATAGAATACTAGAAAAAATAGATATGATAGATCTCTGGAGAAAATGTAATGGGGACAGAAAGGAATACACTTTCTTTTCAGCAGTTCATGGAACCTATACAAAAATTGACCATATATTAGGACATAAAAACCTCAAACTCAAATGCAGTAAGGCAGAAATAGTAAATGCATCCTTTTCAGACCACGATGCATTGAAAATTACATTCAATAAAAAGCCACAGGAAAGTAGACCAAAAAATAATTGGAAACTAAATAATCTCATACTAAAGAATGATTGGGTGAAACAGCAAATTATAGACATAATTAATAACTTCATCCAAGAAAACGATAATAATGAGACATCATACCAAAATGTATGGGATGCAGCCAAAGTGGTAATAAGGGGAAATCTCATATCTCTAGAGGCCTATTTGTATAAAATAGAGAAAGAGAAGGTCAATGAATTGGGCTTGCAACTAAAAATGCTAGAAAAGGAACAAATTAAAAACCCCCAGTCAAACACTAAACTTGAAATTCTAAAAATAAAAGGAGAGATCAATAAAATTGAAAGTAAAAAAACTATTGAATTAATTAATAAAACTAAGAGTTGGTTCTATGAAAAAACCAACAAAATAGACAAACCCTTAGTAAATCTGATTAAAAAAAGGAAAGAGGAAAATCAAATTGTTAGTCTTAAAAAATGAAAAGGGAGAACTCACCACTAATGAAGAGGAAATTAGAGCAATAATTAGGAGTTACTTTGCCCAACTTTACGCCAATAAATTCGACAACTTAAATGAAATAGAAGAATATCTCCAAAAATATAGCTTGCCTAAACTAACAGAGGAAGAAGTAAATATCCTAAACAGTCCCATCTCAGAAAAAGAAATAGAACAAACTATCAATCAACTCCCTAAGAAAAAATCCCCAGGACCAGAAGGATTTACATCTGAATTCTATCAAACATTTAAAGATCAATTAACTCCAATGCTAAATAAACTATTTGAAAAAGTAGGGATTGAAGGAGTCCTACCAAACTCCTTTTATGACACAGACATGGTACTGATACCTAAACCAGGTAGGCTGAAAACAGAGAAAGAAAATTATAGACCAATCTCCCTAATGAATATTGATGCTAAAATCTTAAATAAAATATTAGCAAAAAGATTACAGAAAATCATCCCCAGGATAATACACTATGACCAAGTAGGATTTATACCAGGAATGCAGGGCTGGTTCAATATTAGGAAAACTATTAACATAATTGACTATATCAATAACCAAACAAACAAAAACCATATGATCATCTCAATAGATGCAGAAAAAGCATTTGATAAAATCCAACAGCCATTCCTAATAAAAACACTTGAGAGCATAGGAACAAAAGGACTTTTCCTTAAAATAGTCAGGAGCATATATTTAAAACCTTCAGTAAGCATCATATGCAATGGGGAAAAACTGGAACCTTTCCCAGTAAGATCTGGAGTGAAGCAAGGTTGCCCACTATCACCATTATTATTCAATATTGTATTAGAAATACTAGCTCTGCAATAAGAGTCGAGAAAGAGATGAAAGGAATTAGAGTAGGAAATGAGGAAACCAAACTATCACTCTTTGCAGATGATATGATGGTATACCTAGAGAACCCCAGAGATTCTACTAAAAAGCTATTAGAAATAATTCATAATTTTAGCAAAGTAGCAGGATACAAAATAAATCCCCATAAATCCTCAGCATTTTTATACACCACCAACAAAATCCAAGAGCAAGAGATACAAAGAGAAATTCCATTCAAAATAACTATTGATAGCATAAAATATTTGGGAATCTATCTACCAAAGGAAAGTCAGGAATTATTTGAGCAAAATTTCAAAAAAGTTTCCACACAAATAAAGTCAGACTTAAATAATTGGAAAAATATTAAGTGCTCTTGGATAGGCCAAGCAAATATAATAAAGATGACAATACTCCCTAAACTAATCTATTTATTTAGTGCTATACCAATCAGACTTCCAAGAAAATATTTTAATGATCTAGAAAAAATAACAACAAAATTCATATGGAACAATAAAAAGTCAAGAATCTCAAGGGAATTAATGAAAAAAAAAAATCAAATGAAGGTGGCCTAGCTGTACCTGATCTAAAATTATATTATAAAGCAGCAGTCACCAAAACCATTTGGTATTGGCTAAGAAATAGATTAGTGGATCAGTGGAAAAGGTTAGGTTCACAAGACAGAATAGTCAACTATAGCAATCTAGTGTTTGACAAACCCCAAACCCCTAACTTTTGGGATAAGAATTCATTATTTGATAAAAACTGCTGGGATATTTGGAAATTAGTATGGCAGAAACTAGGCATGGACCCACACTTAACACCATATACCAAAATAAGATCAAAATGGGTCCATGATCTAGGCATAAAGAACGAGATTATAAATAAATTAGAGGAACATAGGATAGTTTATCTCTCAGACTTGTGGAGGAGAAAGAAATTTGTGACCAAAGATGAACTAGAGACCATTACTGATCACAAAATAGAAAATTTTGATTATATCAAATTAAAAAGTCTTTGTACAAACAGAACAAATGCAAACAAGATTAGTAGGGAAGCAACAAACTGGGAAAACATCTTTACAATTAAAGGTTCTGATAAAGGCCTCATTTCCAAAATATGTAGAGAACTGACTCAAATTTATAAAAAATCAAGCCATTCTCCAATTGATAAATGGTCAAAGGATATGAACAGACAATTTTCAGATGATGAAATTGAAACTATTACCACTCACATGAAAGAGTGTTCCAAATCACTATTGATCAGAGAAATGCAAATTAAGACAACTCTGAGATACCACTACACACCTGTCAGATTGGCTAAGATGACAGGAAAAAATAATGATGAATGTTGGAGGGGATGCGGGAAAACGGGGACACTGATGCATTGTTGGTGGAGTTGTGAACGAATCCAACCATTCTGGAGAGCAATCTGGAATTATGCCCAAAAAGTTATCAAACTGTGCATACCCTTTGATCCAGCAGAGTTTCTATTGGGCTTATACCCCAAAGAGATACTAAAAAAGGGAAAGGGACCTGTATGTGCCAAAATGTTGGTAGCAGCCCTGTTTGTAGTGGCTAGAAACTGGAAAATGAATGGATGCTCATCAATTGGAGAATGGCTGGGTAAATTGTGGTATATGAATGTTATGGAATATTATTGTTCTGTAAGAAATGACCAACAGGATGAATACAGAGAGGCTTGGAGAGACCTACATGGACTGATGCTAAGTGAGATGAGCAGAACCAGGAGATCATTATACACTTCGACAACGATACTGTATGAGGATGTATTCTGATGGAAGTGGATTTCTATGACAAAGAGACCTAACTGAGTTTCAATGGATAAATGATGGACAGAAACAGCTACACCCAAAGAAGGAACACTGGGAAACGAATGTGAACTATTTGCATATTTGATTTTCTTCCCGAGTTATTTTTACCTTCTGAATCCAATTCTCCCTGTGCAACAGAACTATTTGGTTCTGCAAATATGTATTATATGTAGGATATACTGCAACATATTTAACATATATAGGACTGCTTGCCATCTTGGGGGGGGGGGTGGAGGGAGGGAGGGGAAAAAACGAAACATAAGCGGGTGCAAGGGATAATGTTGTAAAAAATTACCCTGGCATGGATTCTGTCAATACAAAGTTATTATTAAATAAAATTAAATTAAAAACAAAAAACAAAAAACAAAAACAAACAAAGTACTCAAGGACTTATGAAATAAATACAATGAATGAAATAATGATCACTATCAAACAGCTTATCACAAATTAATCTCACTGGTTTTATATCTAACCCCCACCACTCCCTTTAAACCTCATTCTACATTATTATCTCTCTTCCCAGGATCTCAGAAAACTAACCTTGATTTTCTTTACATATGACACTTTATCTGTCTGCTCCATACTTTTGCACTGACCATCTTCTATGCCTAGAATATGTTTCTTCTTTACCTTCCTCTTACAGAATCTTTTACTTCCTTTAAGACTGTTAAAGTGTTCCTTTTATGAAATTTTTCCTTATCTTTCCAACTGCTAATGTCCTACTTCCCTAAACCATATTTTATTTATTCAGTTTCTTTTTTTTTTAATTGTTATTTAATAATTACTTTATATTGACAGAATCCCTGCCAGGGTAATTTTTTTTTTTACAACATTATCCTTTGCACTCGTTTCTGTTCCAATTCCTAATTTCTGCCATACTAATTTCCAATTATCCCAGCAGTTTTTATCAAATAATGAATTCTTTTCCCAGAAGTTAGGGGCTTTGGGTTTGTCAAACACTAGATTGCTATAATTGACTATTCTGTCTTGTGAACCTAACCTTTTCCACTGATCCACTAATCTATTTCTAAGCCAATACCAGATGGTTTTGGTGACTGCTGCTTTATAATATAATTTTAGATCAGGTACAGCTAGGCCACCTTCATTTGATTTTTTTTTCATTAATTCCCTTGAGATTCTCGACTTTTTATTGTTCCATATGAATTTTGTTGTTATTTTTTCTAGATCAATAAAATATTTTCTTGGAAGTCTGATTGGTATAGCACTAAATAAATAGATTAGTTTAGGGAGTATTGTCATCTTTATTATGTTCGCTCGGCCGATCCAAGAGCACTTAATATTTTTCCAATTATTTAAGTCTGACTTTATTTGTGTGGAGACTTTTTTATAATTTTGCTCATATAATTCCTGACTTTCATTTGGTAGATAGATTCCCAAATATTTTATGGTATCAACAGTTATTCTGAATGGAATTTCTCTTTGTATCTCTTGCTGTTGGGTTTTGTTGGTGATGTATAAAAATGCTGAGGATTTATGGGGATTTATTTTGTAGCCAGCTACTTTGCTAAAATTATGAATTATTTCTAATAGCTTTTTAGTAGAATCTCTGGGGTTCTCTAGGTATACCATCATATCATCTGCAAAGAGTGATAGTTTGGTTTCCTCATTGCCTACTCTAATTCCTTTAATCTTTCTCAACTCTTATTGCAGAGGCTAGTGTTTCTAATACGATATTAAATAATAATGGTGATAGTGGGCAACCTTGCTTCACTCCAGATCTTACTGGGAAAGGTTCCAGTTTTTCCGCATTGTATATGATGCTTACTGATGGTTTTAAATATATGCTCCTGACTATTTTAAGGAAAAGTCCATTTATTCCTATGCTCTCAAGTGTTTTTATTAGGAATGGATGTTGGATTTTATCAAATGCTTTTTCTGCATCTATTGAGATGATCATATGGTTTTTGTTTGTTTGGTTATTGATATAGTCAATTATGCTAATAGTTTTCCTAATATTGAACCAGCCCTGCATTCCTGGTATAAATCCTACTTGGTCATAGTGTATTATCCTGGTGATGATTTTCTGTAATCTTTTTGCTAATATTTTATTTAAAATCTTAGCATCAATATTCATTAGGGAGATTGGTCTATAATTTTCTTTCTCTGTTTTCAGCCTACCTGATTTTGGTATCAGTACCATGTCTGTGTCATAAAAGGAGTTTGGTAGGACTCCTTCAATCCCTATTTTTTCAAATAGTTTATTTAGCATTGGAGTTAATTGTTCTTTAAATGTTTGGTAGAATTCAGATGTAAATCCATCTGGTTCTGGGGATTTTTTCTTAGGGAGTTGATTGATAGTTTGTTCTATTTCTTTTTCTGAGATGGGACTGTTTAGGATATTTACTTCTTCCTCTGTTAGTTTGGGCAAGCTATATTTTTGGAGGTATTTTTCTATTTCATTTAAGTTGTCGAATTTATTGGCATAAAGTTGGGCAAAGTAACTCCTAATTATTGCTGTAATTTCCTCTTCGTTAGTGGCGAGTTCTCCCTTTTTATTTTTAAGACTAACAATTTGATTTTCCTCTTTCCTTTTTTTAATCAGATTTACTAAGGGTTTGTCTATTTTGTTGGTTTTTTCATAGAACCAACTCTTAGTTTTATTAATTAATTCAATAGTTTTTTTACTTTCAATTTTATTGATCTCTCCTTTTATTTTTAGAATTTCAAGTTTAGTGTTTGACTGGGGGTTTTTAATTTGTTCCTTTTCTAGCATTTTTAGTTGCAAGCCCAATTCATTGACCTTCTCTTTCTCTATTTTATACAAATAGGCCTCTAGAGATATGAGATTTCCCCTTATTACCACTTTGGCTGCATCCCATACATTTTGGTATGATGTCTCATTATTATCGTTTTCTTGGGTGAAGTTATTAATTATGTCTATGATTTGCTGTTTCACCCAATCATTCTTTAGTATGAGATTATTTAGTTTCCAATTATTTTTTGGTCTACTTCCCCCTGGTTTTTTGTTGAATGTAATTTTTATTGCATCGTGGTCTGAAAAGGATGCATTTACTATTTCTGCCTTACTGCATTTGAGTTTGAGGTTTTTATGTCCTAATATATGGTCAATTTTTGTATAGGTTCCATGAACTGCTGAAAAGAAGGTGTATTCCTTTCTGTCTCCATTACATTTTCTCCAGAGATCTATCATATCTAACTTTTCTAGTATTCTATTTACCTCTTTGACTTCTTTCTTATTTATTTTGTGGTTTGATTTATCTAATTCTGAGAGTGCAAGGTTAAGATCTCTCACTATTACAGTTTTACTGTCTATTTCTTCTTGCAGCTCTCTTAATTTCTCTTTTAAGAATTTAGATGCTACACCACTTGGTGCATATATGTTTAATATAGATAGTGCTTCATTATCCATGCTACCCTTTAGCAAGATATAGTGCCCTTCCTTATCTCTTTTAATTAGATCAATTTTTGCTTTAGCTTGATCTGAGATCAGGATGGCTACCTCTGCTTTTTTGACTTCACCTGAAGCATAGTAGATTTTGCTCCAACCTTTTACCTTTAACCTGCATGTATCTCCCCACTTCAGGTGTGTTTCCTGTAAACAACATATTGTAGGATTCTGGCTTTTAATCCATTCTGCTAACCGCTTCCTCTTTATGGGGGAGTTTACCCCATTCACATTTATGGTTAGAATGACCAATTCTGTATTACTTGCCATCTTGTTAACCCCAGTTTATGCTTTTCTCCCTTCTTTCCCCTTTCCCCCCTTCCCAGTATTAAGCTTGTGAGCACCACTTGCTTCTCACAGCTCTCCCTTTTTAGTATCTCTCCCCCCGCCTTAGAGTTCCTCCCCCTATCTTACCCCTTTCCCTCCCAGTTTCCGTATTCCTTTCTGCTTAGCTTATTCCTTCCCTTTTCACTTTTCCCTTCTCACTTTTCAATGAGGTGGGAGAAGTTTCACCATAGATTGAATATGTCTTAAGATTTTTCACTTAAAGCCAATTCTGAAGGCAGTAAGATACCCACTATATTCATTCCCCTCCATTCTTTCTCTCAGATATAATAGGTTTCCTATGCCTCTTCATGAGATGTACTACCCCCACTTTACCCTTTTTCTGGTACAATGTCCTTTCCACATCAATTTCTAGAACAAGGTATACATGTATTCTTTTTCATCTATATAGTCGAAATATAGTTCCCAAGATTAATCTTTACCTTTTTAGATTTCTCTTGAGTTCTATATTTGTAGATCAAACTTTTTGTTAAGTTCTGGCTTTTTCATCAGAAATAGATGAAATTTGCTTACTTCGTTGAATGTCCATCTTCTTCCCTGGAAAAAGATGCTCATTCTCGCTGGGTAAGTTATTTTTGGTTGCATACCAAGTTCCTTAGCCTTTCGGAATATCATATTCCAGGCCCTTCGATCTTTTAATGTGGATGCTGCCAGATCCTGGGTGATCCTTATTGTGGCTCCTTGATACTTGAATTGGGTTTTTCTAGCCGCTTGCAATATTTTTTCCTTCGTCTGAGCGTTCTGTCATTTGGCCACTATATTCCTTGGTGTTTTGATTTTAGGATCCCTTTCAGTGGGTGATCGATGAATCCTTTCAACGTTTATTTTTTCCTCTGTTCCTATGACTTCTGGGCAGTTCTCTTTGATAATTTCCTGGAAAATAGTGTCCAGGCTCTTTTTTTCATCATGTTTTTCTGGAAGTCCAATTATTCTCAGATTGTTTCTCCTGGATCTGTTTTCCAGGTCTGTTGTCTTCCCCAGAAGGTATTTCACATTCTTTTCCATTGTTTGATTTTTTTGGATTTGCTTGACTGATTCTTCTTGTCTCCTCGAGTCATTCAATTCCAATTGTTCAATTCTGATTTTCAGTGAAATATTTTCTTCACTCACTTTTTAAAAATCTTTTTCTAATTGTCCCATTGAGTTCTTTTGTTCTGTGGAATTTTTTTCCATTTCGCCAATTTTGTTTTCCAGTTCACCAATCCTATTTTTCAAGGATTTTACTTCTTTATCCACTCTCTCTTTAACTGACTTCTCCAGGCTCTTTTGCCAAGCCTCCCTCTCCTTTTCCCATTTTTCTTCTAGCTCCCTTGTGAGGGCCTTTTTAATTTCCTCCATGAGATTCATCTGTGCTGAGGAACAGATGATCTCCTCCTTTGGGGATTCACCTGGGGACTGTCTGTTTTTAGTCTCCTCAGGATTTATCTCTATCTGTATAGAAGCTGTCAAGGGTTAAAGTCCTCTTCAGTTTCTTGCTCATTCTGTCTAATAATCAAAGACAAACTAGCAAAGAAAAACAGAAAAAAACTGGAGTCTTTCTTTGGGGGAGGGGCTGGGTGGTGTTACCGAGCTTCCTCTCCAGACTGCAGGGGGCAGCAGTGAGGCACTAGCCCGACTGTGCTGCGCCTGCGCTCTGAGATCCCAGAGCATGCTGAGTCACTGCGGGGGGAAGGGGGGGGGCGGCCAGGTCCTGAGAGACTCCAGCTGTTTGAGGTTGTATTCTTCAGCCCCGGTGTTTTTAGCTTCTCTGCTGGGCTGCTGACTTGCTGCTGGAGCAAAGTATCTAATCCTGTAGCGAAGCTCTCCCTGCAGAGACGGCTGCGATCACTCCCCACCCCTCTCCAGTCTGCTCCCATGCTCTCACTGCCGCTGCCCGCCGCCTGCACCCGATCTAAAACCATCCCAGTCCTCCAATAAAGACAGACCTTTCTTGGCGAATCTCAAGGATGGCTTCTCTTGGTAACTATTTGTGGGGTTTTTTTTTTCAGTCAAGCATTAATTCAGAGGCTTGTAATGAAATGGATAGTGAGAGAAAGCACGGAGCTTACACAGCTGTGTGCCTCCTCTCCGCCATCTTAATCGGAAGTCCTATTTATTCAGTTTCAACATATATATATATACTTTCATATATACTTTCTTCCCAGTAGAATATAAGGTCCTTGAGGATATGTACGGCTTCATTTTTGTCTTTGTTTCCCTAGTATCTAGGACTTTTTCTTTAGCTACCTAATAAATCATTGTAAATTGATCTATAGTTATCTTTTGCTCTCCCACGACTAGTTCATCTATTTTTTTTTAATCATACAGTACATTTCTTTGATAACTCATTTTATATTTTCCATAATTACTTCTTTTCAATGAATTGCCTACCAATGGACCTCTTTATTGTGCTTTGGGCAATTCTAATTTCCAATTTTTGGGTTATTTAAATGCTTTCAATATTTTGATATAAACATATAGTCCAGATAATAAAGCCTAAATTCAAACAGTATGAACTAAATTTCTAGTCTCAGTTCTCTCCACCCAACCTCTCCAAAAAAGTAATACAATTACATTTCACATGCCTCTTTTTAATTTCATCCTGGAAAAAAATAATAGGAGAGAAATGAGGGCAGAGGGAACACATAATTATTTTTACTTAGTATTTCATCTGTTCCATCCAAATTATTTTTGAGAACATTTGTTGATGATTCCAACTCTAATTTATGACAATAATTTGATGTCTATTTTTAAGTCACAAAACTTTCTTGGAGGTTTTCCCTCTTTAAGGTTTCTAATTTAAGAATATAGTTGGATCAAAATATGCCAAGACTCTCCTTTAGTGGTTTTGGAACCACATAGGACATTTTTGAGGAAAGATAAACATTAGTTATAAGTGTTAGTTGCTCAAAAGTGATTTACATATCTCTGATGACCTCATTTTTCACTGAAATTTAAACAGTTCCTTAGTTCCACCAATGTGTCAAAACAATTCAGAAAAGTATGCCATTATTACAATACATAACAGTTTTTCTAATCAAACATTGAGAGACTGCTGATAAAAAAGATTTTTCAAATATATTGTAACAGGTTTTACCTAGAAGGAAATTCTTGAATTGATGAAAACTAGGGGGGGAATTCTTATCAACACTAAGCCAAAAGCCAGATTTTCCCTCTGTGAATGGTATTGAAGCTTGCTTCAAATTTATCTTGTTTTGAATAATTGATAGTTAAATGACAATTAAATATAATCTAAAATGGAGATTGAAATATCAAAAGTGGTTAAAAGTATAAAACTCTATATGTCACAATCACTATCTAAAGCTCAAATTCAAGTGATGCCCAAAATCAGGGGAGAATGGTAAACCTATATTTTAATTGAATTTCTTTAGCTCATCACATTTTGCTAAAGTTATCCTCTCTTGGATAAATGTGAAATATGGAAAATCAAATAAGTACCTTTATTTTAGTAACTATTCAATAAGAAGACTCAACAAAAACAAAATCATTGAATGAGTTCACAGTTTTCTTTCTATTAGCTTTTATCTTCATCCCCTAGTATACAGAAATTTAAAATATCTATATGTAATAGTACTTTCACTTGGTAATATCAATCAATAAGGGTTTATTAAGTACCAATGATGTTATAGTTTCTATGCCAGGTGTTAGAGATATAAAGATAAAAGTGAAAAAATCCCTCCCTGTAAAGACCTTGCATTCCACCAGAGACAACAATATGTGTGTGAATGTATGTATATATGTATATGTATATAATTCTATCTCTATCTCTGTCTATATATTTCTATATATCTTTATCCTTTTTATCTATAGTTATATATAAGTATCTATAAAAGATGAAGATAGAGAAAGCACATATTATGTGTCAAATGTTGTGGTAAATCAAAGCATTTTTTAAAAATATGATCCAAGAATCATGGGGATTATCTATATGTCTTCCGTTTAAGTTTTAAGAAAAATGGGAAAATTTTGGAAATAATTTCAACTTCCAAAGTTTCCTGCAGACTCAGTTGATATAAGTGTTTCTAGACCTCTCTGAAATTATCCTGCTGATTGTTTCGTATAGAACAATAATGTTCTATAACATTCATATACCACAACATATTTAACCATTCTCCACTCAGTTTCCTATTTTTTGCCACAAACACTTTTACATACTAGGTCTATTTCCAAAGATGATGGGAGAAAAGAAAAAGCACATAGTAGTTCAATAAGAGAGTTGTCACAGCTCTATTAACAGCTTCGTTATTTTTGCCCACAATGTACCCTATTCTATAACCCCTGTTTAGATTCTGGAAAATCTGGAAAAGTAGTCATACATTTACTTGCTGCCCAGATGTTATATATAGGACAACAGAGCATTTAACAGGATTATCAGATTATACATTTAGAATTAGCTGAAAAGAATTTATCAGACTTTGTATATATATATAAAGCATATCCATAAACCTGTCCCTCTAGAAAAAATGGACATTTTGGCATGTGAATTGAAAAGAAAATAATACTATTAGGACTAACATCTCCAATTGTGCTTTTGTTGGAGATCTTTTTTGACCCTACCCCAATCTCCACATCTCCCCTTCTGAGACTACATTCTAATTACAATGTATATATAGTTAACTATATGTTATCTCCCCTATTATAATATTAGTTCCTGGAGGAGTACAATAGTGTTTTTATCCTTCTTTTTATCTATAATATTTAGCATAGTTCTGAGCACATTGTATTTAATAAAAATTTTATTGACTGTCATTCCCCAAATCACCATTGCTCAGAAACCCAACTTTCTTATTTTGAGTCATGCCTTTGTCCCAAGGTTGTTATATGATACCAGACTTATTTTACCCAGAATTCTTTTGTGTATAGTTATTTCCAGCAGCCTGCAGCATGGCAAAGTGTTCCTCACTACAGGATACCTCAGTTGCCAATCTGATCTGTCTTGTTTGAATAAGAAAAGCTTTCATCAAATTCACTTTGCCGCTTCCAAACAAACTATCAGACATAAACAGTAAAATAAAATTTCTTTCTGAGGCATAAAATACTTTAGTGATGACTTCTGAGCATAACTTTGGTAAGTGCTTTAAATTTCTACAAACTTTTGGAAAAACTCAAAATAAAATGCTCTCTTGGGACCTGGACATTTATTAAACAACTAAACACCCACAGTGCCTTCAACCAATTAACATATGGTGTGATCTCAAATCCCTTCATCATCTTGGTGGCCCTCCTCTTAATGCCTTCCAGATTACTAATGTGCTCCAAAGAATATGTCACCTAAAACTGAACAAAATATCTATCTTTTGTCTGAAACTTTTGACATCCACACTCCCCAAATCTAAAAGGCATATCAGAATATATCCAGTTTTCATCTTTTTTTTTTCAAATTCTAATTAAGAATACTTATTTCAACTCCTCCCTTTCCCTGAGGTTCTCATATTTCTACCCAAGTGGCCATCTTATTTTTGGTGAGAATAAGATATGGAATAACATTTCCATTTGTCAAGGCAGGAGCAGTTAGGTAATAAAGTAAATATTGGGCCTGGAGTCAAGGAAACATCTTTGAGTTAAAATTCAGTCTCAAACACTTACTAGATGTGTGATCCTAGGCAATCCTTTAATATCTAATTGACTCAGTTCATTACCTGTAAAATAAGGATGCACTAGAGAAATATCTTCAGAAAGGATGCACTTCAATATCTTTGCCAAGAAATTTGTTCATGCAATCCCAATGGATTTGGGATGGAAAATGCCATTCACATCTAGTGAGAGAACTATGAAGACTGAATGTGAATTGAAATAGATCTTGTTTGTTTGCTTGTTACTTTTCATATATATATATATAATTTCTTTTTGGTCTAATTTTTCTTGAATAACATCACAAATATGAAAATATATCTAAAAGGATTGCACATATTTAACCTATAACAGATTGCTTGCTGTCTTAGGGAGGGGAAAGGAAGGGAGGGAAGGAGAAAGTTTTGGAACATAAAGTCTTACAAAAATGAATGTTAAAAACTATCTGTATATGTATTTGGGAAAATAAAATACAATTGAAAAAATGGGCCTTTTTCAGGAAGAAGTTTGGAGAATTAAAATAACTTCTCCCTCCTCCCCCCCAAAAAAGAAAAAATAAATTTGCCCATGAAATCAGATACAACTGAACTATTAAACACCACCACCACCATGTGCCAGGAGCTGTGCAAAAGATACAAAGAAAACAAAAATCAGCCCTGCCTTCAAGGAGCCTGCTGTCTTAACAATGGAAACAACATGCAAAGAAATATGTACAAATGAAATATCTACAAGATAAATTAGAGATAATTATAAGGGAAGGAACTAAGGTTATGGAGGACAGAGAGACTTCTTGCAGAAAATAGGGCTCTCACTAATGTTTGAATGAATCTAGGGAGGTCAGAAGACAAAGATGAAGAGGATTTCAGAAGCACGGACAGCAAATAAAAAGCACAAAATCAAGAGATGGAATTTCCTATTTGAGGAATTATAAAAAACAGTCAATTTTACTGGTTTTACTAGTTTTTAGTATACATGGAGGGTAGAAGTTATAAGGGGACTGGAAAATAGAAGTGTCAGTATTCTAAAGGGCTTTAAAGGCTAAACAGAATATTTTATATATGATCCTGTGATCCTGAAAGTAATAGGGAGTTATTGGAATTTAGCCAATAAGGGAGTGACCAAATCAGACTATTGCTTTAGGAAGATTAGTTTGACAGCTCAGCATCCAATTGAAGATGATGAATAGATTGGGGTGGAAAAAGGCTTAAGACAGACATCCATTAGAAAATAATATTCTCTAATTGAAAACTCTCCACTACACTGTTGTGTCCTGCTTTCTAGAGCCCCCAAGTTCCAGTGACAAAACATACTGTACTTTCTACAGCCCCATACCAGGGTGATTAAAATATACCTTCCTAGTGGAGAAGTGGGACTCTCAAAAATGATGGAAAATGGAGTCTGTTCATTCCAAGGACCTTCCCCTTTTTATACCCTCATATCCTTATGTAACAAAACAACACTGGGCTTGTGCCAAGTATATACTGCACACATGGAACCACATAAACAATTTGCTATTATATGTAGTTTGCCATGTAGTATCACTCTTCCACCTGCTATCACTCTGCTTCAATCACAACACAGGTTGTCACCACCCCCTAACTTCTCAGGAAGGCCAAGAGCCCTTAGGGGAGATGGGGAGCCAAACCAGACATTGTTAGCAGGTTCCCTCTGGGCTGAAGGGTTTTATACCTTGCTCAGAGTTCCCCTACTGTTTGTGACCCTCTACACTCCACTCTCCTACTCTTTTGTGTCCACTCACAAGATCCCAGTGAAATACTAAACAAAATTAAGAAATGGACATACTGGTTTTTTTGGGGAAAAAAATCTCACCAAGGCAGTGTGGTAGACATGAAAATATTCTAGATTTGAGAATTAGAGGACCTGTCTTCTAAGCCTAGCTATGGTCTGACTGCATTAATATAGTACAGGGAAAGATTAACAGATTTTGAGTCAGACACTCTAGATTCAAATCCTATGTAATTTTCTGTCTAATCTTAGGGTAAGACATTTTACCTTTCTGTGGTCTCAGTTTTCTCAGTTATAAAATAGTGATTGGAGTATATTTTTAAAATTGTTTTCAACTCCAAATCTATACTCCTAAGTCTGAGCCTCAATATCTTCAGGATGGGTGAGTTTCAAAGAAGAATAATGAGTTCAACTTTGAACATGTAGAATTTGAGATAATATAGAGATATTCATGTAGAAATTTCTAGTAGGCAGTAAATTATGTGGGCTTGGAATCTCAGATGGCAATTAGGATGTATATTCATACATATGTATATGTGTATAGAGATAGATGAGAGAAACAGAGATCATAGATAGATAGGAAAAAAAGGAGAGAGGGAGGAAAGAAGGAAGGAAGGAAAGGTAGATGGTAGATGATATACAGATATGGATATGTGTGTATGTATGTTTGGAAATCACCAGCATAGCTCTTTATTATTTAAATGCTTTAAATGATTAATATCACTAGGAGAGATAGTATAGAAAAAGAAGGAGCAGATCTCAGAATGGAGCCTAGGACACAGCCATGTTCAAGGATTGGGACATCAGTGATAATTCAATAAAGAAGCCCAAGAAAGAAAACAGACAAATGAGACTAGACATGAGAGAAGAGTTTCATAGAGATAAGGAAGAAAGATTATCCAGAACAGGGGAGAGGGATGGTCAACAGTGTTAAAAACTCAGAGGTAGAAGAAGCTGAGCACTGTCAGAAGCCTGCTAGATTAAGCAATGGAGATATCCTTGTTGTCTTTTGAAAGAACAGATTTAGTTGATTCCTAGGTTCAGAAGTCAGATTTGTAGAGAGCTAAGAAGAATCAAGACTACATTTAAGGTGCTTTTTTTTCCTAACAGTTTGTGTAGGTTAAGGGTATGGTATGGTGAAAACTGTTAAAATATTTCTTTCCCTACACTGTCTTTTTTAATGATCAATTGTATTCCTGTGTGTTTAATAATAATATAATGTGAATACACACATTATAAATACATAATGCACACATATAAATGTATTATATATGTACATATGCACACACATATATATTATATATGCGTCTAATCCTAATCTCTATCCTGAATTCCAAATCCAGGATCAAAAATGTTGAAGATGCATTTATATGCAACAGGAAGCTCTTCAAGCAAAGGCCTCTCAACCTTTGTATATTTGGTGATTCTGTTTCTGTGTTCACAAAATATTTGGTAGATGGGGATCATGTTATCAAATAAATAAAACAGTAGGAATCCCATCCTCAAAATATGTAACAGATGCTTATCCAGATTTTACTTGAAGACTTCTGGTGAAGAGTCCTTACTTCCTCCTTCGGAATCCCATTCATCTTTAAATAGCTCTAATTATTAGAATTTTCCCCTTTTATATAAAATCTAAACTTGACCTATTTCAATTTTCTAGCATTGCTTCTTGGTCTGCTCTCCTGGGTGGTACAGAACCAATCTAATAACCTTACAAATACTTAAAAAGAATAATCATAATTCCCCAGAGACTTTTCTTCTCCAGGCTGCCCATTTCTAGTTCCTCCAAACAATCCTCATTTGGCACCAATTTAAGGCCTTTTGCCTTCCTGATTTTCCTCTTTTGTATAGGTTCTACTTTTTTCAGAGTCATCTCTAAAGGGTGGTAAACAAAAATGAACACAATACTCCAGATATAATCTGCCCAGAGAATAGTAAAATTATATAAATCATCTGATATTTTAATGCTGTATCCATAATAATACCAAGGGGTTACTTTCTGGACTCAATTAAAGTAATAAAATTCACATGAAAGAACATTAACTTGTTTTAATAATGGCACAAATATATTAGTCACTCCCTCCAGACAATATCAACAACAATAAAAAGAAAATGTCATAAGACAAATTCAATATATTATTTATAACAGACAATATCAACAACAATAAAAAGAAAATGTCATAAGACAAATTCATTGTATTATTTATAACAACAAATGTGAATGGTATTAATTCCCCAATTAAAAGAAAATCATTACAAACTAGAGCAAGAAACAAAATTCTGTTATGATACCACATATGGGAAAAACATTTTTAAAAGATCTGTAGCTAGATTAAATTAGACACAGCTAGAGTTTCATTTTTATTTTGAATCATCTAATTTGAGTAAGACCTGAACCCTAAGTGAACACTTTTCCATGTTTATTATATTTCTAAAGTCTTTATACAAAATTAATATGTTTTCTTTTATAAACCATCTCTCTGGCTTAGGTTTTCTTACTTTCATACATTCATAAGCCTTTCACCTAACATGAGTCTTCTCACAATCACTACAGTGATCCGTGAGAGTGACTGGTTCAATACTTTCTCTGATTCACATAGTAGGTGCACATGTTACTCATGTAAATGATGTGTATGTCCACCCAAATTTGCTTAAATGAGGTTCATGAGGTGACTTTGATGGGCTTCCCTAGCCTAGAAACGGCAAGAGAAGGGGCCACAAGGCTGGTCACTTTGTTCTCTTCAAAGAAGAGGTAATAAACCTAGACATCTTTCTGTCTCCCTAAATATTTCTAATTTAGGGGATGATACCTTCCTACCAAAACTAATCACACAAAAAGTATCAGAAATAGTGAATAGTTAATAAATCAATTTATCCAAGCAGAGAACAAACAGAAACTAGAGAAATATACAGATAGAATATACCAGAAAATACAAAGAAAATGAGTCCCCTCCCCCTCCACAAACTGTATGATATCACAGTGCATCTACAGGAGAAAGAAATCAATATAACTTAAGAAGAAATTCCTTAAATTTTCTAAGGAAG
Source organism: Antechinus flavipes (assembly GCF_016432865.1). NCBI lineage: Eukaryota > Metazoa > Chordata > Mammalia > Dasyuromorphia > Dasyuridae > Antechinus > Antechinus flavipes. Next base: position 100,726,210 of record NC_067398.1, on the reverse strand, counting down.
TAAGTTAGAAGTCAGGAGAAATCATGATTTCTCTATGTGTGTATCTTACAAAACCTCCTCTCCTCTCTTCTCTTCTTCTCTTCTCTTTTCTCTCTCTCTCTTTCCTCTCTCTCTCCTTTCTCTGTCTCTCTCTGTCTCACTCTATATCTCTCTCTATTTCTCTCTCTATGTGTCTCTGTCTCTGTGTTTCTGTGTGTGTGTGTGTGTGTGTCTTTCTCTCTCTCTTTCTCCTATCCTTTCTTTTCCTTTCCTTTTTCTAAAGAAATTCTGGAATCATGTTTGCCATTTCTCAAAGAAAGAAGAAAAAGGATGTCTCTTCTTCAAAGCTTTCATGTCACCTTCAACTTTCACACAGGCATGCAGAAGAAAGTCATTATTCTCTTTTCTAACAAGGAGAATCTTATGCAAATGTTCTAGGGTTCATCCAAGGGTTGTACATGAAATTAATAAATGTTCTCTTCTGTATGGATATGCTCAAATGAAATAAGTTTTGAATTGTTGAAGAAATCTTACTCATATTCATTATATTAATTCTGCTTTCTAAATCTTCTAATGTTGAATTAAGTATGAGTAGTAACTGACAACTTTCGCAAACCCATTAAACAGAGTTCTGCTATAAAACCTTTGGGGTTTAGTAAAGTCTGAGTGGCTATTGAAGCTTTCTTCTATACATTATCATTATATTGCTTCTCTGCTATATGGCTCTTTTAGTGTCAAATAGAATTTGAGTAGTGATAAGATTTCCCACATTTACTCTATTTATAGTTTCTCTGTTACATGGATCCTTTAATGCTAAGTAATGTATAAGTATATCCTGAAACCTTTTGACAACGAATCCCTGATATTATATAAAGTGAGAACAGACACAGAAGGTCCTTCCACATTACATGTACTTATCATTGTATCTCTTTTAATGTCAAATTAAGATTTATCAGTCACAGGAAAATTGTCCAATAATTGTATTTACAAGGTTTCTCTCCAGTATGAAACCTCTGATATAGGATAAGATTTGAATGGTAAAAGAAGACTTAACTTGAAGCATTAGATGTATGCTTCTTCTCTCCAGTATCAATCCCCTATAGTTGAATAGGGTTTGGGAACCAATCTTCACTATCTGACACTAATTGACAGAAATCAGGTAAATCAAGAATATTCTTCTGGTCAATATAATAACTACTCTGGCTGAATGTTTTCCCAGATTCCTGACATTTAAAAGTTTCTCTAATGTATGAAATAAATATTTATACAGTGCCTACTATGGGCCAGGCATTGCTTTTACAAATGTTAACTCATCTTGTCCCCAAAATAACTCTGTTATTATTGTCTTTATTTGACAGTTGAGAGAGCTAAGGAAAACAGAGTCTTAGTAACCTTCCCATGATCCGACAGCTAATAAGTGTTTGAGGTTGAATTTGAACACTGATGTCCTTATAGTGGCAAAGTATTCTTTCCTCTATGCTAACCATTATAAGAATATGTGGATGTTCAAGTTTGAACAAATAAAGAAGTCTTTCCCATATTCTTTACATTTTAAGTATTCTCTCCAATAAGCATCTTATTGCAAAGTGAATAATAAATGTTTTTTTTTTCTCTTCATCTCTTCTGGTTTCCTTGTTTTCTTAGCAGATTCCCCGCTTATTAAAAGCTAGAATCTCAAATACTCCTCTTCTTCCCTTGAGCTTTTCAATTGTCATCTTCTAAAATGATTCTTCTTTTAAAATAATGTGTTTTAGAATTGCTCTCTTAGTTCATGTTTATTTACCAATTCTGAAAGAGATTTCTTACAAGTAAAAATCTCTTCTTGTGAAGTTAGGGTTTGAACTAGGTAGTAATAAGAAATGCATCTAATTTCAAGGTTCTATGATGGAGGAGAATTGAAGGCCCAAAGAATAGCTGATCTATGTTCAGGGTAAGTCCATAAGGTAAAAGATGCTAAAAGAAACAATCTGGAATAAGATTCAATTAGTAAAATGTTTTAGAATGCATATTAAAATATGATGAAAATGGGAATGAAAAAAAATAAGGCAAAAACAATAACTTAGAAAAGAATATCAGAGAACACAGTAGGCAAGACTCATAATCTCTAGCCTAAAATCCTAATAGTAGTAATAGAAGGTAGTGTTATGTAATCAAAAGAACCCTGAATTTGGAGTCACACTTTTGTTCAGCTTTTAGACTTGATTCTTACTGTTTATGTGGCTTTGAGGCAATCATTTGTCCTCTCTGAATTTAAGTTTACTTTTCTGTAAAATGAGCAGCTTGGTATACATAATATCTAAATCTGCTGTCTTCATTGTCCATCAAATGTTCTAATTGGACATTAATAATAATAATAACTACAATTTAAAAATAACTTTAAGATTTACAAAGTGTTTCATGTAGCCATTCTGGAGAGCAATTTGAAACTACGCTCAAAAAGTTATCAAACTGCATACCCTTTGATCCAGCAGGGTTTCTACTGGGCTTATATCCCAAAGAGATACTAAAGAAGGGAAAGGGACCTGTATGTGCCAAAATGTTTGTGGCAGCCCTGTTTGTAGTGGCTAGAAGCTGGAAAATGAATGGATGCCCATCAATTGGAGAATGGCTGGGTAAATTGTGGTATATGAATGTTATGGAATATTATTATTCTGTAAGAAATGACCAGCAGGATGAATACAGAGAGGACTGGCGAGACTTACATGAACTGATGCTAAGTGAAATGAGCAGAACAGGAGATCATTATATACCTCAACAACAATACTGTTTGAGGATGTATTCTGATGGAAGTGGATCTCTTTGATAAAGAGAGCTAATTCAGTTTCAATTGATCAAGGATGGACAGAAGCAGCTACAACCAAAGAAAGAACACTGGGAAATGAATATAAACTGCTTGCATTTTTGTTTTTCTTCCCGGGTTATTTATACCTTCTGAATCCAATTCTCCCTTTGCAACAAGAGAACTGTTCGATTCTGCACACATGTATTGTATCTAGGATATACTGTAACCTATTTAACATATAAAGGATTGCTTGCCATCTGGGGGTGGGGATGGAGGAAGGGAGGGGAAAAATCGGAACAGAAGTGAGTGCAAGGGATAATGCTGTAAAAAATTACCCTGGCATGGGTTCTATCAATAAAAAGTTATTAAAAAAAAAGATTTACAAAGTGTTTTATGTATATTATGTCACCTGATCTTTCCTTTGATGAAGAAACTAAAGGAATTGTGATCTTCATTTTATGGACAAGGAAACCCAGGGAGAATAAATAATTTGTCCAGGGTCATAGAATAAGTGGCAACAGAGTCTCACACTTGTACAACATATTAATTTTGCAAAGCACTCAAAAAACCCAGTGAATTTGATAAACCAAGTATTTTATGTCCATTTTGAAGGTAGGATAGAGAAGGAAAATGATCTTTTCAAAATCGCACAATGAGTGTTATTAAACCTAGTCAGGAACATGTGTCCTCCCATCCCCTCACCACCCACAATGTCATCTACTGCCTTCTGAGGCCAGATAGAACAAGTATAATGTTACTACCCCATGACAGAAATTCAAATATTTAAATGATTGTCTTCCTTGTTAAGAGGATTACTTAGTAGAGGGAGAAGGCACCCATCCCTCACCCCTAAAAATATTTCAACTCTGGGATCTGGGAAACTCTCAATGGAGTGATGAGACTGCTGGAAGAATCTTTAGACCTGGTTTTAGTGTGTCAGTAAAGTCAAAATCCCCAAATAATTACATAATTTTATTTTAGAGAGAGTTATTTTAATAGGAATCAACAGAATACAAGTCAGAAAGAGGAGTGGAAAGGGGGCAAGAAGTAAAAGATGAAGACAGTAAGAGATAGAAGAATAGATTGAAGAAGAAAGGGAAGGAAGAGGAAAGGGAGTGAAAGGGAGAGAGAGAGAGAGAGAGAGAGAGAGAGAGAGAGAGAGAGAGAGAGAGAGAGAGAGAGAGAGAAAGAGAAAGAGAGAAAAGGAAAGAAGAAAGAGAGAAAGAGAAGAGGGAGAAGGAAAGAGAGAAAGAAAGGGAATACAGAGTTCCTTCAATCAGTCTTTCAGCTAGCATGACTTTAAGACCCTTCTACATCTTTCTTGCCTTTTTCTGGATCTGTTCTAGCCCATCAATTCCCTTCCATGTATGAGCTACGCAGAAGTGAATACAGTATTTAGATATGACCTGATCAGGAAAGAATATATATTACGACCTATCTATGCTTTATCATCTCATTCAGCTTTCAATGACTCTCCAACATTTGTAGAATCAAGGCTAATTTATTCAGCCTAGAATTAATGACCCTCCATGATCTGGCCCATACCACCTATTTGGCCTTATTTTCTATTTCTAATCTAATTATTCAATAAAATTCCATAGGAAAAGAGAGAGAGAAAGAAACATTTACAAATGTCTTATATGTTTGAGGCTTTAGAGTTGCAAAGCAAACAAAACCCCAAAATAGCCATGATCTCAAAGAATGCACAAGTTCTTTCTACCTCTTTCAAGACCCTCTCATGATTGCAACCACTTGCCATGCTGATTCCCAATTCTATTTTCTTTTTCATTTTACCAATTCCCCTCTAGCTCTGATAGGCTATGCATTTTAAGGTCTCTTTTTCCTGTTTTGGTATTTAATCTTCATTTATATATTTATTTATTTTGTTGAGTCATTTAGGGGTTAAGTGACTTTGCCTAGGTTCACAAAACTAGGAAGTGTTAAGTGGCAGAAGTCAGATTTGAATTTGGGTCCTCCTGATTTCAGGGTTGGTGCTCAATCTACTGCACCACCTAGCTACACCTTGGTATTTAATTTTTACTGCATTTCCTAAAGGAGAGGCAAATCTCAACAGATGTATGCAGTAGGATACTCTGGAGAGCTGGGCTATGACTCTTCAGAGCAGAATACTTGCCAAGGAGATAACCCAACTGGTAGGAACTGTGTTTAGTCAGATAATATACATCCCAGATGCACCTTAGTCTGTAATAAGAGAATGATGAGTTTGAGAGAGGAGAATATAGTTTCCTTTTTGATCCTCTATTCTCTGAATAAAGCAATAAAATTTAAAGAGAATCCGAAGCTGGCATTAAGATTTAATCTGAAAGAGACTGAAGGAGGGTAATAAATGTCTTGAAACTGATCAGGAGATTGTAAGTTTGTCTTATGTAGCCCATGGTTTACCTAATGGTTTCAACTATTCCTATTATTCAAATATTATCTCTATACTTGACTTCCAAGTCCAAATAGCTAGCTTTCAACTCTCTGTTCTTGACCTTCTCTAATTCACCTTCCACAGAACTGCCAAATTTGCATCCCTAAAGCCCAGATCTGCCTATCTCACTCCTCTTCTCAAGAAATCTCAATAATTCCCCTTTGCCTCAAAGAGAAAATGCAAACTTCTTCATTCTTTCCTTTGACACTTAGAATCCTTCACAATCTGGCTCTACTCTATCACTATCCAGGCTGATTACTTATTAGTCTCCCTAAGACACTTAATCTCAACCATATTAATCTCATTAATTTTTGTACGCATTTTATGATTTTTGTATTTCCCATCTGTACAAGTGGTCACCAATTATAATGTGTAATATCTTCCCTTTCACCTTTTCTCTCTTTGCAAAGTTCAGCTCAAGTATCATCTCCTGCAGAAGATTCATTGGTGACCTTGCCCCTCCGAAAAAATCACCCTATGATTGTTTGACAGACATATTTTATTTGTTTTTCTGTAATTACTAGATATTCCCCCAGTAGAATGCAAATTCCATGAGGAAATTGTTTTAATTTTGTCTTCTGTCACAGTCCCTAACTCAAAGATGATGCTGGATAAATGTTTGTTTATTGGCAATTCAAGGTAAACTTATGAGACTGTTTAGTCAACTGGTGTTTAATTTCTTTTTTTGTTGATAGGACATAAAAAAAATAAAAAGATACATTGAATGTGTAAATTTGTAAATGGAAATTATAACACTTTCTGTTTCAAGGAGGAGGTGTTTAAGGCATTATTATCCCTTTGTCCCAATTGAGGAGATTGAGAAAGTGGGAGAATATGATGTTCAGAAAGGGTTAATAATACAGGGAAGGGGCATTGCAAACAAGCAAAGGGACATAAGAAAGTGAAAGGGATGTTTAGGGATCTGGTTTTCCTATGGCATAGTTGGAAAAGAATAAAGGAAGGATAGAGATATAATGCTAAGATGTGGAGAATCTTAAAGGGTAAGCAAATGAATCTGAACTTTACTCAGTGGACATTTGGAAGTCACTAAAGATTTTAATGAAGAAGTGACATGATTAGTTGTATACATAAAGAAAAACACTTGGAAAACTGTTTAAATTTGGATTTGAGAGAGAAAAGAATGGAAACAGAAAAATTTGCTAGGAGGTTATAATAGTCTGAACAATCAGCAATAAGGACCTAAACTAGGAGCACAAAGGAAAGAATATGTATTTATAAAGTGCCTACTATGTGCCAGAAACTGCATTAGAGTGCTTTGCAATTTGCTTTTTTCCACAATCCTGGGTGGTAAATGCTATTCATATGCTCATTTCACAGTTGAGAAAAATTGAGATTAAATTACTTGTACCTGCAGCCCAAGGACAGATTTGAACTGAGGCTTTCCTGACAGAAGTTCTAGAACACTATTCATAATGTCACAACTCTACAGTAATGGCAGTCGTAAAAGAGAGAAGAGATTGAATCCAATAAATAGATTTTACAGAGATGGAATTGACAGAACTTAGTAAATGAAGACACATGCAAGGCTATGCAATCATAGGATTATAAATTGAGAGTTAAAAGAGACCTTGGTACTCATCCATTATTTCTGGATCCATAAAGAGGACACAGATTATAGAAACAGTGAAGTCAGAAGGAGGACTGGGCTTGGCAATAAAAATGCTAGCTAATGTCATAAGTGTGGCCACGTCGAAAGGGCAATGGCAGTATCAACCACTCTTGGCAATACCCCATCTAGTATTGCCCTATTTTTGTTATATGGATTAGTGACTAATCTACTATGGTTTCCAACTAAACCAAGCATGCTTGGCCATTATGTATATCAAAGGCATATGCAAGGATTTCATATTAATATGAAAATCCACCTCATAATAGGCTTTCCTCTAACAAAGGTATGTGCAGCTAATTACTACTTGCTTTAAAAGATGTGGCATAGGAAGTAAAGCATCAGGTATAGTGTTTAGAGAATTTATTTCAGCCTTGTTTTCTTTGATTTATTCTCAAAGATGGATTTAAGAGTTTTTAATCTATTTGTGACCACACATGTAGCTACTATTGCTTCCCTCCTCTCCCAGATTAAACTTGCCCTTTTGGGGCTCCAACATATTGGCACAGGTGTAAGGGTTTTATGATTATATGCTGTTCTACTGATGAAAAGACACTTTCATCCATCTCATTGGGATCTATCATCAGTCAATAATTCAATACACATTTGAAGTATTGACTATGTGCAAAGCAGTCTTTACACTGGATAGACAAAGATAAAAAAGAAATAGTCTCGGTCATTAAGGATCTCACATTCTAATGTAGAAGACAGCTTGTATGTAACACACACACACACACACACACACACACACACACATACACACACCACCCAGAAATGGAGTGGGGTTATAGGGGAGGACACTGCCACTAACAGGTTAAAAAAAAAAAAAAAGATTGGAAAAGAAGATGGCTTTAGTCTCTTTTGGTGGCCAAAGTAAGAAGCCAAGATGAGAAAAAAATACACAAGTAAATCCAGACAAAGGGAATTAATAAGTACAAAGGAAAAGAGATGCATAATGGACACTGAAATGTCATATGTGAGAAACAGCAAAAAGGCAATTTTGGCTTGACTGCAAAGTAAGTTATATAGAATAAAATCTAATAAAAGTTGAAAATGTAGCAAATGGGCCATGTTGTAGAGGCCTTTAAAAATCAAAGCGCAGATTTTTATAATTGATCCTAAAAGCAACAGGGAGCCACACAAATTTATTGAGGAAAAAAGGGACTTAGTCTTATACTTTGATAAAGTTGCTTTAGCAGGTATTTGGAAGGAAATATTAAAATGAGAAGTCTGAGTCAGGGAGACCAACAGGAGGGCTATTGCAGTTGGCCAGAAGGTAAAATAGTATGATGGATATGTGAGTAGAGAGAAGGGGATAGATTTGAGAGATGTGAATGTATAAATGACAGAATTTGACAATGAATTAGTTATATGGGATGTTGAAGATGTTCTAACAATTTGATTCTTAGGCATCTAATAATCCACTCCATCAGGTGACACAAATGTTCTCAGGCCATCCCTCTAGGGTCTCATCACAATAGTACTCTTCTTATGATGTCACCCCACCCTTACAAAGTTCTGTAACAATAGTAAGAGACAGATGCCTCTCCCAGCACCACTATTTTCTCTGGTGTGTGTGTGTGTGTGTGTGTGTGTGTGTGTGTGTGTGTTCTGGACAAGGTGGGGGGTAGTAGTGAAGGAGAGCAGGAGGGAAAAATAGGAGGTAGGAATCAGCAGCAGCACTTCAACAGTCATGCCCCAGATCAAAATATTACTCATTATAGTTCTGTTTAAATGTTTTTCTTATTTTGTCTCAATTTTTATCTTTCTTGACTTCCATGTAATGTTTGATGCTATTAACCGTTTCCTCCTCTTTGAAACTCTCTTATCCTTGTATTTTTCTAACATTGCTTTCTCCTAGTTGTCCTTTAATTTATCTGATCATTTGCTTTCCTTTCCTGGGTTAATCAATCATTTATCAACAAACATTGATTAAAAGCCTACTATGTGTCTGGCATTATTTTAAGTGCTATAGATAAAAATTCAAAAAAAAATTGAAATAATTCTTGGTTGCAAACAGCTTAAATTGAACATGGGACAAAACAAATACACTTATAAGCATATACAGAATAAATATATGGGAAAAATACAAAGTTAAAAGTAATGTAGTTTTGGGGGAAGGAACTAGAATTTGAAGTTATCCAGAAAACCTTTCTTTAGAAAATGATACTTGAACTAAACTTTGAAAGGAAGAATTTGTTGAGGTAGAAGAAGTATAGGGAATGTGGGAGAGATTACAGCTATAACTGGTGAATCTAAGCACTTACTGCACCAAGGAGTATGAAAAAAGAACTAGCACTAGCTCTAGCTAACAGCATTCTTATTGCCAATAGCAGCAGCTAGAACTCCAACAAAGGGAAGGCAGATAACAATAAAGTGAGCATCTGTGGATCCTACTCCCCCCTCCTACAGACTAGGATACATAGTACCCCAAACAGGCCACCCTTTCTTCCTATTCAGGGGCTATTCTTGTGAGGAATTATGGGGCTGGTACTTAGGAAGCACCTCAATGAGCCTAGCTATATCTCAAAAGGCCAATTTTCAAAAATCTGCCTGAGAAAGTACTGAGAAATAAGGAATCCCAAGTCCTACTCCCTTCTTGGACACTAACTCTAAGTTTGTTTGATTCTCTGTAAACTGAAGTGGCAGTGCAAAGGACCAAAGATGAATAATGATACCTACTTCTTGTCAGAAAGTGACAGTCCCAGAAAGATGTATGTATGTGTATATATGTATATATCTACAAATCTATATATAAATATATCTTTTCTTAACTGCAGCTTGCTTGGGCATAAGGGTGGATGAAAGGGCAAGAAAAAGAATAAAGTAAAAAAGGTGTACCGCAGAGATCAAAGAATAATTTACAAGAAAATAAAGAAAAAATGGACATTCATAAATGTAATCTCTTCTACTGATGATGGGAGAGTGAAACTGTGTTCCCTTTAATCTGTAAAATTATCACTCTAAAATTGTGTCCTCTTTTGATCTGTAAAAGAAGGGAGATTTCTGGTCTCCCAGGCTCTCTATGAGAGAACATATTTCTCAGGCTGGGTTTTTTTAAGGCAAATTTTAAAGCAAATCACTTCCCCCTCCCCCCAATTGATAGCTGGATCCCCATTCAAATTCAGCCTGAAAAAGTCTTTAAAGTAATTTCATTCAATGGGAATTCCTGGTCTGATTAACTCAAACTGCCCCCATCCCCCACAAGATCTGCTCATAAAATAGGTTTCTCATTCTTTTCAGAATGTCTAAAGCAGGACTAAGCTTTGTCAAGGAACCTCTTCTTGGCATAGCCGCCTGTCAAGACTACTGCCCACTGTGAAGAGATTCTTTCTCAGTGAAAAACCTTTTGTTATTTCTCTGTCATTGAGGAAGTCAGTCTCCTAGCAAAGCTGATTTCTCATCCAACAATAAACTTCCCAATATTTCGGGTTCCTGAATTCTTTCACGAAATATCTGCACCTACCATAAAGGGATTCCCACACCTCAACTCTCTGCACTAATATATATAATTTCTTGACTTGGTAATTTGTTGTTACATATATTTTGAATCCTCCCTGATGTTCTTCTGGGCACATGATAATACTCTCTTTTGTTTTGCTTTATTTTGTTTTGTATTCCTGTTTTTTTTTCTATTTTTGTTTTTGTTTTTTTTACTTATTCTGTTTTTTTCAAATAAAATAAATTTTTAAAAATAATTTATTTTAATAAAACAAAAGTGATAATGAGATTTGCATATTTAGGCAGGAATAATGTAGGAAGTTGTTCTATTTGTGTTTTATTATGAATGTTGTATTTTTCTTTCTGATTTTTTCCAACAAAAAGATGAGAATGAGAACAAATTAATACTTTTTATTTATATGTGTGTGTGCGTAAATATTTTTCATTGGATAAATTGAATAGATTCAATTCCCAACTTTAAGAATAAATTTGACATATCTTCTTTATGCATTTGTTTCCTTATTTGAACATCTGAAAATTATAATACTTGTAATATATGTGAAATTGATATTTGAAGATCTATTATTTTTTTCCTTCATAAAATTAAGATCTTGGACTACAAACTCCCTAACATTCCTTCCAGCTCTAACATGCCATTTTGAGGGTTTGGTGAGGTTGGTTTCAAGTCCTCCTAAAGCTCTTACCTAAAGCCTTCATCTTGGCACTGAGCCACATGTTTGCCAACTGAGGATCAGCCTAGTTAAATTCTAAGGGGTTCATTACCAGGTTAGTTGTAGGATAGTAGGCTTTTCATTACAGGTGCAACTCTGAAAGACCTGTTTAACATAGCCCAGAGGGGTTATGAGCTGTTTTGGAGGACTCACCACCTTGATAAAATCACAGATCCTTGAAGTCTTGAAGAAGTACTGAATGTAAAGTTCTGGAAACAAATCACTCAGCATTTGGTTCAGGAAGGCAAATTGTTCACTTCAACAAATACTCTGGGATTCATGCGTGAAACCCACTAATGGATTAGTCACTGGTATGAATGGCAAACTGGAAGCTGAGAAGCCATATCAACCATCCTGTCAGACACCTGAGACATATGTTTACCTATGAACAGGTGGAAACAACAGATTGACACCTTTTCAAGCATTCTGGCCCTGATTTGTTTTGCTAGTTTATGCATGTGCTTCATCTTACAAACTGATCATTAGAAAATACAATTGTGCTAAATTAGGAATGGGAAAGTAGCATATGCTCATATTAGTGGGAAGGAAAGGTCATTTTTTATAGTGAATATCATATGTCAACCTATTTCTTTGGGGTAGGACTTAGAGAAATGAATTTAGGTTTGAAAAAAGGAAAAAAAAATGTGCAATAATTGGAGCTAACATAAGTGAATGAGACTACAACAGAAGAAGAAAGGCAAGTAAAAAGGTACACCCATGAGTGGAGTGACTGAATCCAGCAAAGGTTAGATGACCATTTCAGGATGTTATACAGAAGATTCTGAGTCAGATATGGATTGAATGAGGCAGCATCTGGGATCCTTTCAAACGTTGAAATTCTGTGTAGTGGCCCATGACACACAGATTAACAACTCCTAATTGAAGGTGCTTTAGCTTCTTAATGTCCTTTTCAGTTTTCAATCCATGATCTTTTGGAATAAAAATACCTTTATTCATAAAAACCTATGCCAACAGAATATAAGCTAGTGTAAATTGGTTTGTCCCAGAGTGAATTCCTTATAGTTCATCAAATTGAATATGGGAGTGAAATCCAGTAAAATATAACCAGAGAAACAATGTAGAGTTTTAGTCAAGGAGTCAGGATTATCTAGGTTCAAATCATATGTCTTATATGTGAAAATGAGTATATCACAACCTCTTAGCGTTTTAGGTAATTCCCTGAGACTACACAACATTAATGGGTAGTGATTTTTTCATTGTGACAAAATCACAAATCCATGATGTAATATATTAGTAAGATGTTAGATCATTTACCACTCATGGATTTACTCTAAAAAATCTGATCTTTTTATGTTATCATAGGGATTCGGATTTTTTTTTATTTAAATATAATTAGGAGAACTGCATTTTGTGCATCCTAAGACAAAGCAAAGATCTTGGGAAAAGAAAATGACAAGAGAAAGGAATGGGAAAAGGTAAGACTAAGTTGTAAGTAAACCTAGGAAAGTGAAACAATTACAAAGAACAAATGGTATTTGTGGATAAAAACTGTGATTACCTAAAGTGCCCAGTGGTTAAAGACCATCTGACAAAAAGTTATTTCAATAAAATTATACCAATATGCACATTTTTATTCACAAGGCATGATGGTTTACATTTAGAAAACTGAATCAAAAGAAAGCAAATTGTTAATACATATAGAAAGAAGATTATTAATGCTATGGATGTATCTCTGATTTAAGATAAACATAATAAAAAGCAATAAACCCTACAAAAAGAATGATAATTTTAATTTGATCACTGTTAGAAAAGAAAACCATCAAAATTCATTTTTTTTTGATTCAGTAGGAGCTTATTGGCTTGGCTTGATACAATTCAATAAATATTTACTAAAGACCAAATGAATATACAAAGCAAATATAACATAATCCTCCCCCCTCAATAAGTTTACTAATGAAACTAAATAAAAATAGATAAGAAATAAATGAGTGAAAAGAACAACATGCCATGAAGCACAAAAAAGCTAACACTTAGTCTAGTTTGGGAAGAATTAAGGAAGACTTCCAGAAGGGGACAGCATTTGAACTGCATCTTGAAGAATTGGTAGTTCTTCAAGGGGTTCCCCTGGGTTTGGGAAAAGATAAAACTCATAGTGAATGATATGAAGCAGAGAGAATGACAGGAGTAATAGCTCAGAATATGGTCAATAATTCAAAGAAAAGTGCTTTATAAGCTTTAAAATACAATATGTGTATTATTATTATTATTATTATTATTATTATTATTATTGCTGAGTTGTTGGGGTTAAGTGACTTGCCCAAGGTCACACAGCCAGGAAGTGTTAAGTGTCTGAGGTCAAATTTGAACTCAGGTCCTCCTGACTTCAGGGCTGGAGCTCTATCCACTGCACCACCTAGCTGCCCCTAATGCGTGTATTATTAAAATTATTATTTGGCTATAATCAATGATAGTTGAACTATTAGTGTATCATCTATGAAAAAATGCTTTGGAATGGTAGAAAGAGTAGTGTATCTAGTACCAGATACCAGGTACCAGATAACTCTCTGAAAAACATGTACTGTCTTAGGAATCATGCATTGGCAAAGTGCTGGGATACTTGCTAGGGCAATTCTTAAGTATTAATATATAGAAGAAATGAATTTGAGTTTTTTTAGGCTTCCCTTAGGGTAGTTAATGAATATGACCACCAGAAAAAGCAATCCCTAGCAAAGCTAAAGCATATGAGAATCAAGTCCCGAAAGATCAAATTGGAAACCTGAAGACCCAAGTTCAAATTCTGACTCTACTGCTTATTACTTTTGTGACTTCAATAAAGCTAATCTCTAAAATTAGAATTTGTTGTTGTTGTTGTTGTTTTATTTTTTAGAGAGAGCTTTCGAAGGTGTTTTGTTTCTGGAGGGGGTCCTGACCAGTGATTTCAATAGTTTAAGGAACACCAGGTAAGAAATTTTCATCCACCAATGCAGGCCGGCATGATTCTGCAACTTACAGTGTTAAAGATTTATAGAACACTAATGTTTTACTCAGGGTCATGTGATCAGTACACTCCAGAGGCTTGATTGAATCCAGGCCTTTTAGAATATGAGGCTGGTTCTATCCACTACACAAAGCAGCCGCTCCATTTATCCATAATAGGAGCAAGCCAGACTAGAAAATATCTGAGATCTTTTCTGGCTCTAAATTCCATGGTCTCTTCACTTCTGACCTGCTACTTTGTGCCCAGGGCACATGTGGTCTTAAACATAATCTGGAGAGTTGGGCTTATCTAATACAATCAAAGCTTTCCTGGGAATCATTGGAAATGTTACCTGTGAGAAGGTTATTCTGGCCCCTTTTATCTGCCCAAAGCTATCAGTTACTAAATTCTTTTCTAGAAAAGAGCAGCTGAAATATGCTGGGGATGCAGCTGTTAGCCACCTGGCAGAAAGATTCAGAGAGCAGCCCTGTTAGGTGAGAGGCAGAGAGCTCTCCATATCCATTATTCATTATGTGTATGCCATTTCTATGACTCTTCTAGTATCTTCTGGCCAACAAAAATATTAATTTGCCCATCCCCAGACCAAAGGGTAATTCATTCCAAATTCATTACTAATCTCAACTCCAACCCTCCTCCACCTCCTTCTCTCATTATGTTTCAGTAACTCCCATTATATTTTCCTTATAAATTTTAAAAATGAAAAATCATTTCTGCTCTTTTAAAGGTATACAAGAACTTTCAAAACTAATAGGCTGCTGAGGCACTGTTATTATTAATGTCAAAGGGTTAGATGGATTAGAGTTGTTTTTTTTTTTTTTTTTTTTAAGTTTCCATAGGATTCCTTTTTATATGTCTTTACACTTCCAGAATAGATAAGCTGTTATTTTATTCTGTCTGCTATATCTTGGATTGTATGTTTCTTTTTTTCAGTGAAGAGTTTCAATGATCTATTTCCTATGGAAATCGGACATTTTTCTTATTTGAAATGTGAGAAATAATTCACTTGGACCTCTACTCTTTTCCAATCAGTATTAATCAATTTGATGGAATCATATCAAAATTCTATATATTAGGCCTCAGAGCTATGAGCTGCAAATTCTAAGTTCATTTACTTAATTAGAGGAAATTAACTAGAAGTCCTGCACCCTTGTTTTTTCTTGTCATGGTGACTGAACCCAGTATGGCTGAGATGTCTTAACTTCACAGAAAGTGCCCCAATATATTTTTGTATTGCTTGATTTTGTATCAAAGAGAATGAAAGAACCATTCATTCTCTCTTGTCCAATACAAGCAAGTAACATCTTATAACCACTTAAATAATGCACTGTGATAGCTTATACCATCTCCTCCTGCTTTATCTAAAGAAAAGCCTGTTAATTTTGTGTGGAAATATTGCTTGCCTCAACTAACTCATAACCCTTCTGACATGTTATTTTGCTTATTTTAGCTTATGTGTCATCAATGGAATTATTCTCTATCTGGTATAGTCATTTTTCGATATCTAGATATCTAATGCTATAAAATGGGGTCCTAGAAGAAGGGGGCATCTCACATTATGAGGAAAATCTGAGGTCCAATTCATTAATAATTCAATTAATTAATTAAAAATTTTCATTTCTTAGTACATCAAGGTGGTTCTCTTAGACCATATATAGATATATTACAGACAAGGTGACCATCTTCATCTGCAAGGGGATTTGAAACCCATTAGCTCCCCTAATTCTGAATGTATTCCTCATTTTTACCACACAAGGAAGTGATTCATTACTTCCCAGAGAGAAATTTGTCTGAAGTCCTGTCTAGCACCTAACTCTGAATTGGAGTGGAGGATTTCTTTTTCATCACAGTTTCCCCTTTCTACATTTTTTTTTTACCTAAGCAAACAACTTCATTCAAAATTGTTATTTATGTTTGCCCTAAAAAGTATTTTTAAATCTCAAAAGACAATGCCTACAATTACTCTATGATTATGATCATGATAAATTAAGCCTTTGATAATTCCAATAGACTTGTGATATCCGCATCCAAAGATCCAATGAATTGCATCAAAGCATAGTATTTTCTTCCTTTTGTTGTTGTTGTTTGCTTGTGTTTTTTTTTTCTTTTTCATGTTTTTTTTTCTCCTTTCAGTCTGATATTTCTTGCACACCATGACATATATGGAAATATTTAGAAGAATTTCACTTGTATAATCTATGTCAGATTGGTTGCTGTCTTGGGGAGGCAGGTTGAGGAGAAGAGAGGGAGAAAAATTTGGAACATAAGGTTTTGCATAGGTGAATGTTGAAAACTATTTTGCATGTATTTAGAAAAATACAATATTATTAAAACAAACAAATAAGTAAAGCATTTAAAAGTAAAATCCTAACAAATTCTACTAGATTTGATATCATCCCTATGTGGAAAATATTCTTAATTTTGTGTTTGTGTCATGTATCTTTTGGGAACTCTGATGAATCTTATGAATGAACACCTTCTTAAATAATGTTTTTAAAGCATAAAATAAGATACATTGGATTACAAAGGAATAAAATTATATTCAGATATACTTTTCAAAATATTTTTAAAAGAAGCTCATGGCCAGATTAAGAATCTTTGCTAAAACTTTTTCAACTGCACGTCTTCTCCCTTTTGCTTACATGAATAGCTCTAAGAGAAAAATAAACACCAATAATAGGTATTCAGGTGATAAAATGGATATAATACTGAACCTGAAGTCAGAGAGATGAGTTCAAATCCTGTCTCAGACACTTACCTGTATTATAATTCCGAGCAAGTCATTTAACCTTTCTGTTTTTGTTTCTTCATTGATAAAGTGAGGAGAAAAATAGAACCTACCTCTCAGGATTATTTTGAGGATAAATATGAGAATATTTGTAAAGTCATTACAGATTTAAAAATACTATGTAAAAGTTAGCTGTTATTATTGCTATGTTATTTTTGGAAACAAAAATTCAAACAACCCCAGACCAAACAGCGGTCACCAGATTCTTATTTTTCCTATTTTAAGAGAAATATTTCACATAGTAATTTTTTTCTATTATGCTTCATCTTTTATTTATTTTAAAGAGGTCTATTTCTCAGCACCTCAAAGAGCAGTTGCCCTTAGAAACCTCTATGAATTATTTATTGATTTCCCTGGATTTTAAAATCCCAAAGTAGAACTCCACTCTTCAATCTTCTTTAGTTCCTTGTCTTGTGTCATCTTAATTACCAAGACCTGTTGTTTCTTCCTCCCCAATGTCTCTCATGTGAATCCTCTTCCCCCTAACCACATGGTCACCATGTTAGTTTTTTAGGACTTTGCCTGTATTATTGCAGTAAATCCCTAAATGACTTCCAAGACCCTTTATCTCCAATTCAGTCTCCAAGATGCTTTCAAATTGAAATTCTTAGACCAAAGTTATGATCATGTCATTCCTCTGCTCAACGAGTTTTCTTGCTCCTAAGCACATTTAGCTTTTAAATCTCTTCATAACCTGTCTTTCTAGACTGATTTCATGCTATCTATCCTGCCTCCTTTAATATTTGAGTCAAATGCAATGTTTATGTAATTTCTCTTATGTAATGTACCCTATACACAGCATTAATTGTCCCATGCTTATCATGATGCCTTTACTAAGTTGTACAAAGTCTTAGAGTAATGCTTTTGCTTTTCACTTCTATCTCCTGAAAACTTTTCTTTTCTTCAAGGATCCCTTCAACTGTACCTCTTTTAAGAGGCTTTAGATGATCCTGCCAATTGTTGATGTTCTTCTACCTACCCTTCAAAACCCTTTGTATTTACTTTGTTCGTGTTTTATATTTATCTCTTTAATATTTGGAATTTTTCCTTTTATATATTTCACAAATAAAATGCAAGATCCATAAGGAAAAGAACTGTTTCCTTTTTGTATTTCTATCTTCAGGTCCGTATAGTATGAACTGGTTAATGAGTAACAACCAATTTGCCATAAGGAGAAAATGCCTATGAAATGTGTAAGTTTAATCTTCAGTGTTTTTTTTTTCTCTTTAATGGGAATTTTAATTTCATTTTAATGTACATCAAGGGGATGTTCATCAATTGGGAAATGGTTGAACAAATTTTAATATATGGTTGTGATGGAATACTATTGTGCTATAAGAAATGACAAGCAGGATGCTCTCAGAAAAAAAAAATCTTTGAAAGATTGATAACTCATGCAAAGTGAAGAGAGCAGAAACAGGAGACTATCGTACATAATAATAACAATATTGTAAGAATGATCAGCTGTGAAAGACTTACCTACTCTGATCAACACAGTGTTCCAAGACAATTGCTATCTACCTCCAAACACAGACCTGATAAATTCTATGTGCAGATTGAAGCATACTTTTTTACTTTCTTTGTTTTTCTTGTTTTTTTAAAAATATATTTTATTTTGTTAAATATTTCCCAATTGCTTTTAAATTTGTTTTGACATCGTTCTTACTCTTTCCTCCCCATTTTGAGAAGAAGAGTAATTTGATATCAATTATCCATGTGAAGTCATGCAAAACATTTCCATATTAGTCATGTTGCAAAAGACAAGACAGCCAAAAATAATTAACAACAAAAATAAAAGCCAAGAAAAATGGAGGGGAAGCATAACTTCAGTCTGCTTCTGAGTTTATAATGGTCTGATCAGCCATAGTCAAACATAATGTATACTGACCCCACATAGTGATGTCATTTTGATCCTTTTTTTAGTGCAAAAGACAACCAATATAATCATATGATTTTGTTGTTGTTGTTGTTAATGTGGTCAATTATGGTTATAGTTTGTCAAATATTGAGCCATGCCTAAATTGCCACTATAAATCCCAGCTGTTTATAGCCTATGATCTTTGTGATATATTCCAGTAATCTCCTTGTGAGTATTTTATTTACAATTACTACATCTATTTTTTTTATTATAGCTTTTTATTTACAAGATATATGCATGGGTAATTTTTCAGCATTGATTTTGCTAATATTGATTTTGCAATAAATCTTTTGTTCCAATTTTTCCCCTCCTTCTCCACCCCCTCCTCCAGATAGCAGGAAGACCAATACATGTTAAATATCTTAAAGTATAAATTAAATACAATATATGTATACGTTTCCATACAGTTATTTTGCTGCACAAGGAGAATCAGACTTTGAAATAATGTACAATTAACCTGTGAAGGAAATCAAAAATGCAAGGCAGAAAAAATAGAGGGATTGGGAATGCTATGTAGTGGTTCACACTCATTTCCCAGAGTTCTTTCGCTGGTGTAGCTGATTCTATTCATTACTGAACAATTGGAATTGACTTAGTTCATCTCATTTTTGGAGAGGGCCATTTCCATCAGAATTGATCATCATGTAGTATTGTTGCTGAAGTATATAATGATCTCTTGGTCCTGCTCATTTCACTCAGCATCAGTTCAGGTAAGTCTCTCCAGGCCTTTTTGAAATCATCCTGCTGGTCATTTCTTACAGAACAATAATATTCCATAATATTCATATACTACAATTTATTCAGTCATTCCCCAATTGATGGGCATCCACTCAGTTTCCAGTTTCTGGCCACTACAAAGAGGGCTGCCACATTCTCGCACATACAGGTCCCTTTCCCTTCTTTAAGATCTCTCTGGGATATAAGCGCAGAAGTAATACTGTTGGATCAAAGGGTATGCTCCAAATCACTCCCCAGAATGGCTGGATGTATTCCACCAACAATGTATCAGTGTCCCAGTTTTCCCACATCCCTTCCAACATTCAGCATTATGTTTCCCTGTCATTCTAGCTAATCTGACAGGTGTGTAGTGGTATCTCAGAGTGGTCTTAATTTGTATTTCTTTGATTAATAATGACTTGGAGTATCTTTTCACATGGCTAGAAATAGTTTCAATTTCTTCATCTGAAAATTGTCTGTTCATATCCTTTGATCATTTATCAATTGGAGAATGGCTTGATTTTTTATAAATTAGAGTCAAATTTCTATATATTTTGGAAATGAGGCCTTTATCAGAACCTTTGACTATAAAAATGTTTTCCTTATTGCTTCCCTTCTAATTTTGTCTGTATTAGTTTTGTTTGTACAAAAACTTTTCAATTTGATATAATCAAAATTTTTATTTTGTGATCAATAATAATCTCTAGTTCTTCTTTGGTCATAAATTCCTTCTTTCTCTAGATCATGAACCCATTTTGACCTTACCTTGGTGTACAGTATTAAGTGTAAGTTAATGCGTAGTTTCTGCAATGTTAATTTCCAATTTTCCCAGCAATTTTTATCAAACAGTGAATTCTTATCCCAAAAGCTGGGGTCTTTGAGTTTGTCAAACACTAGGTTATTAAAGTTATTGACTATTTTGTCCTTTGAACCTAACCTATTCCACTGATCAACTAGTCTGTTTCTTAGCGAATACCAAATGGTTTGGATAACTGCTGCTTTATAATATAATTTTAGATCTGGTACAGCTAGGCCACCTTCATTTATTTTTTTTTTTAATTAGTTCCCTTGAAAGTCTTGATCTTTTGCAACATGGCTAATATGGAAATGTTTTGCATGACTTCACACGGATAATTGATATCAAATTACTTTTCTCAAAATGGGGAGGAAAGAGTAAGAACAATGTCAAAACAAATTTAAAAGCAATTGGGAAATATTTAACAAAGTAAAATATATTTTTAAAAAACCAAGAAAAACAAAGAAAGTAAAAAAGTATGCTTCAGTCTGCACACAGAATTTATCAGTTCTGTGTTTGGAGGTGGATAGCAATTGTCTTGGAACACTGTGTTGATCAGAGTAGGTAAGTCTTTCACAGCTGATCATTCTTACATTATTGTTATTATTATGTACAATAATCTCCTGTTTCTGCTCTCTTCACTTTGCATGAGTTATCAATCTTTCAAAGGTTTGTTTGTGCTAATAGTTTTCCTTATATTGAACCAACCCTGAACTCCTGGTATAAATCCTACTCAGTCATTGTGTATTATCCTGGGGATGATTTTCTGTAATCTTTTTGCTAATATTTTATTTAAGAATTTTGCATCAATATTTATTAGGGAGATTGGTCTATAATGCCCTTTCTCTATTTTCAACCTACCTGGTTTAGGTTTCAGTACCGTATCTGTGTCATAAAAGGAATTTGGTAGGACTCCTTCATTCCCTATTCTTTTCTAATAGGTTATATAGCATTGGAATTAATTTTTCTTTAAATGTTTGATAGAATTGAAATCCATCTGGTCCTGGGGATTTTTTTCTTAGGGAGTTGATTAATAGCTTGTTCTATTTCTTTTTCTAAAATGGGACTACTTAATTACTTCTTTGGTTATCTGGGAAGCCTATATTTTTAAAGGTACTAATACATTTCACTTAGGTTATCAAATTTATTGGCATAAAGTTGGGCAAAGTAATCCCTTATTGTTGCTCTAATTTCCTCTTCATTGGTGGAAAGTTCTCCCTTTTCATTTTTAAGACTAACAATTTGATTTTCCTCTTTCCTTTTTCTAATCAGATTTACCAAAGGTTTATCTATTTTATTGTTTTTTTCATAAAACCAATTCTTAATTTTATTAATTCAATAGGTTTTTTTTACTTTCAATTTTATTAATTTCTCCTTATTACATCTATATTAATCAAGGAAATTTATCTATGTTTTTCTTTCTCTGTTTTGTCTCCTTAGTTTAGGTTTCAAAATCATAGTTGTGTTATCTTTGGTAGAATTCCATCTTTCCCTATTTTTTCCAAATACCTTAGTATTTGTATGGGGTGTGTGTATGTATGTGTATGTTTGCATGGTTTAGGTGTGGTTGTATGTATGTGTGTATATATACATATATGTATATATACACACATACATATATATTTTTTCCCTTTGACTTGGGAGCTGTAATCTTACTGAGAGTTTTTATTTGGGAATGTCTTTCATAGATCAGTGTATTTTTTTTTCATTTTATATTTTATGCTTTGGTTCTAGAAAGGGCAGTTTTCTATCATAATTCTTTTTTGAAATATTAATGTCTAGTATTTTTTTTTTTGATCATGCTTTCCAGGCAGTTCAATCACTCTTAAATTAAATCTGTGCAATCTATTTTCCAGGCTTGTTTTGTTTTGTTTTTAATGCAATATTCTACATTTTCTTTTTTTTTTTCACTCTTGTTACTTTATTTTGTTTCTTGATGTCTCATGAAGTCGATAGCTTGCACTTACCCAATTCTAATTATAATGAATTATTTACTTTAATGAATTTTTGTATTTCTTTTTCCATTTAGCCAATTCTGTTAGTTATTTGCCTCTTTTACCAAACTGTAAGTTTTTTTTTCATAATTTTCTTCATTCTTTCATTTCTTTACCCAATTTTCCTCTATCATTCTTACTTGATTTTAAAAATCATTTTTAACCTCTTTCATGACTTCCTTTTGGGTTTGTGTCCAATTTTAGTTTTTTACTTTAACATAAAGTTGTTTTCTATTCCCAAAGGAAAAATGGCACTGATTAATCTTCAGTTTTTGTTTTTATTTGTTTGTTTATTTTCTTTATTTTTATACTGCTGTATTCAGAGTTAGTCTGGGAAGCTTTGAAAGTTTTTGGTGCTTCTAAGGGAATGTGATCTGTAGAGAGATGTGCTCAATGCTCTTCTGGTCTACAACTAGGAAGGGCTCCTAATTCCTTGGGATTGCAATCAGCATTGTTCTTAGGGGCCCTAAAAGTGCTCCTTACCATCTTTGAATTATGACCCAGAAATGGGTATAGGCAATGGAGTCACAGCCAATATCTGATCTTACATACAGTGATAGCACAGGAGTCCCATGGATTCTTTTTTGGGCAAGTTGCCATGTCCCCTTACTCTCTCTGGTTTGAAAGCTCCTGAAGCTGATGCTGCTTCTTTTACCATCACCCAATTCTATCACTGGTATGTCCTCCATGTGGGCTCCAGGCCAGCCTCTATCCACCCAACCTTTGATCCTCAATGATTTTCTCTATAAAAGGAGGGAATTAGATGAAATTCCCTTAAGATTCCTTTTAATTCTAAATCCTATGACTTCTAAAATATCTTTTTCTTAGAATTTGTTGTCCTAAAGATAAATACCAAAAGATGTATTTTCATTAACAAAGTACATTCTGAATTTCTGGCGATGTATACTCAAGGCAAATGTTGTTTATTTCAGGTTATTATTTTTTAAGAAAATCTCAATTTGAAGGACTTATTGAGTTGTAGCAAGGCATCATGGAATGAATTTTGGAAAATATTTATTTGATTTTCTACATAGAACAAATTAGAGTTTGAATTGTGTAGTTTTAGTTATAGTTTGCTTTACAAAGTCCAAAAATGGAAAAGGAAGGAAAAATACTTAGCAAGACTTTTAACAATGTTCATGGTTCAAAGCAGGCAAGAAAGTCCCCTTTAAAAGAAAAAAAAATTTACACATCAAAGCAGCTGGAAGCATTTAGATATTCCAAAGAGCATCAACATTCTTCACTGGCTGCCATTTCAAAAAAAAAAAAAAAAAAGTTTTAATCAAGATTAAACAAAAGAAACAAAGAGAAGGTTTATCAGCATAGTTTTTAAAAATTACTTTCCCATTTATAAGCAAAGCACAGATTAGAAACATTTGGCTCCATACCAGTCCTCTTCTGTATCTTCTAGATTGCTACTCATATTAGATTCTTTCCCACTACATACTCCCCTCTACTTTTGTAAGGCTGTGTCTGGTTGCGGGTGGAGAGAGAAATAATCTCACATACATTAGATCAGAGAGCAAATTGATATTTTAAAGATATTTTCCATTCTGCTGATTCTTTTTTACATATCACTTTTTTCTTTATGGTTCTTTGGGAAAGCATTAAGAGGTTAAAATGCCTCTGCTGGTATTCTTCCTCCTCCTCCTCCTTCTTCTTCTCCCTCCCTCCCTCCCTCTCTCTCTCTCTCTCTCTCTCACACACACACACACACACACACACACACACACACACACACACACACTTTTCTAGGCCTATTTTTCCTTTTTCCTTTTGCTCCATATCTTTCCAAAAAGGAATTTTAAGCCCATCTCTGGGGGCAAATGCTCCCTTGAGTGCAGGACTGTAGTCACTTCTCCCCTACCACACCCCCCTCCACTCTGTCATTTGCATTGAATCTGTTCTTGTCCATGTCTCAGTTTCCCTGTCTTTAAAACAAACATAATAATATCTGTCTCATAAGAGGTTTAATTGCTCTCAATTATGTATGTTCATCTTCCCATATGAAAGTGGTACTTAAGAAGAAATGAAGGGCATTTATGCGCCAGTGAATACATGTAGTTGGCAATGAAAGCCCCCACCCCTCCATTATTTGGAAAGTTATTTTCCTGTCAGTATTTTCACTTATTCTTCCAAATAGACAACATTTATTTTCAAGGAACTGAACTAATGAGGAGAGAAAAGAAAACGTACAGTGTTGTATTCTGACAGAAGCAAGAAAGACAGGTCCAATCAATTAATTGCCAGGTCTAGGCAAATATTAGTTCACATTTGTCACACTGTCCCCTCTCCTCTACTCAAACAGCCACCACCCTTATTCTGCCCTCTTCACCTCTCATCTGGACTACTGCAATCATCTTTTCATGCATCTCCCTCCCTCAAGTCTCATCCCTCCCTAATCCATTTTCTACAGCTGCCAAGATGATTTTCCTGGAGTGAAGACCAAATTGTGATACAAACCAAGTTCATAGCCTCCCTAAAACCTATGTACAGACTCCTTGGGCAACTGTGGACCCCGGCTTAGAACTCTTGTTCTAAAATATATATTTTCATTAAAGCTTTCTATACCTTGTGTGTCTTCCTTGTCCACTATTGGATTATTCTCAAACATAATGCACAGTGTTAAAATTTAAATGTACAATTTTATTCCACAATGATCTACTCACCTAAAGCTCTCTAGGTCTAATAATAAATTCCATTATTAATGCACCATTTTAGCTTCCACTTGTGTTAGGACACCATTCTCACTTCATCCTATATTCTTTTTAATTTTTTCTATTTATGCTTTCTATTTATTCTTTAATTGTAAAGATATTGTAGTATATTGAAAAGAACTTAGTACTAGCAATCACTTTTTGGTTACATACTAACTGGGTATTATCATACCAACTGTAGGGCTTAGGGAAGTCACTTAAATTCTCTGTGACTCATTTTTCTCATTTGTAAAATGATAATATATAGATATATATCAGTTAGAACAATGTTAACTAATGTTTATATGTCAGCTTTTAAGATTTGCTAATTGCTTTGTACACATTATTGCTTTACATTTTCACAATAACTGTTGAGGAAGTATTATAACTGTGCCCATTTTACAGATAAGGATATTGAAGTTCAGGGAAGTTGACTTACTCTTGGTCACAGAGCAACTTATTAAAGTCAGGGTATGCTATATAGTACAGCAAAGAGAAATGGCTTTGGCTATAGAGGGGGTGGGTTTTGATCCAGGCTCTGATACTTGTATAACCTTGAACAAATTAGTTAACATCTTGGAGCCTCAACTTCCTCATCTGTAAAATGGGAATATCATGTAGATGATGTCTGAGATCCTTTCCAGTACTAATTCTATGATCTGATTATTACATGAACTCAAGTCCTCCTAATTACATGTTCTGGTCTCTTTCTTCTCCTTTCTGAGGACCTCAAAGATTCTAGTGTATGTCTTTCAAAATATTTTACAAAGGGGATTCATTCAAAGCCCTTCAAACGGGGGACTTCCGGTTAAGATGGCGGAGAGGAGGCTCACAGTTGCATAAGCTCCGCGCTTTCTCTCACTATCCACTTCATTACAAGCCTCTGAATCAATGCTTGACTGAAAAAAACCCACAAATAGTTACCAAGAGAAGCCATCCTTGAGATCCGCCAAGAAAGGTCTGTCTTTACTGGAGGGCTGGGGCGGTTTTAGATCGGGCGCAGGCGGCGGGCAGCGGCAGTGAGAGCACGGGAGCAGACTGGAGAGGGGGTGGGGAGTGATCGCAGCTGTCTCTGCGGGGAGAGCTTCGCTACAGGTTTGGAACCTGCAGCAAGTCAACAGCCCAGCAGAGAAGCTAAAAACACCGGGGCTGAAGAACACAACTGCAAACAGCTGGAGTCTCTCAGGACCTGGCCGCCCCCCCCTTCCCCCCCCTCAGTGACTCAGCACGCTTTGGGATCTCAGAGCGCAGGCGCAGCACAGTCCTGCTAGTGCCTCACTGCTGCCACCTGCAGTCTGTAGAGGAAGCTCGATAACACACCCAGCCCCCCCCAAAGAAAGACTCCAGTTTTTTCTGTTTTTCTTTGGTAGTTTGTCTCTGATTAATAGACAGAATGAGCAAGAAGCTGAAGAGGACTTTAACCCTAGACAGCTTCTACACAGATAGAGAGCAGACTCTAAATCCTGAGGAGACTAAAAACAGGCAGTCCCCAGGTGATTCCCCAAAGGAGGAGATCGTCTGTTCCTCAGCACAGATGAACCTCATAGAAGTGATTAAAAAGGCTCTCACAAGGGAGCTAGAAGAAAAATGGGGAAAGCAGAGTGAGGCTTGGCAAAAGGAGAAGGAAGCTTGGGAAAAGGAGAGGGAGGCTTGGCAAAAGAGCCTGGAGAAGTCAGTTAAAGAGAGAGTGGATAAAGAAGTAAAATCCTTGAAAAATAGGATTAGTGAACTGGAAAACAAAATTGGCGAAATGGAAAAAAATTCCACAGAACAAAAGAACTCAATTGGACAATTAGAGAAAGATTTTAAAAAAGTGAGTGAAGAGAATACTTCACTGAAAATCAGAATTGAACAAGTGGAATTGAATGACTCGAGGAGACAAGAAGAATCAGTCAAGCAAATCCAAAAAAATCAAACAATGGAGAAAAATGTGAAATACCTTCTGGGGAAGACAACAGACCTGGAAAACAGATCCAGGAGAGACAATCTGAGAATCATTGGACTCCCAGAAAAACATGATGAAAAAAAGAGCCTGGACACTGTCTTCCAGGAAATTATCAAAGAGAACTGCCCAGAAGTCATAGGAACAGAGGAAAAAATAAACATTGAAAGGATTCATCGATCACCCACTGAAAGGGATCCTAAAATCAAAACACCAAGGAATATAGTGGCCAAATGCCAGAACCCTCAGATGAAAGAAAAAATATTGCAAGCGGCTAGAAAAACCCAATTCAAGTATCAAGGAGCCACAATAAGGATCACCCAGGATCTGGCAGCATCCACATTAAAAGATCGAAGGGCCTGGAATATGATATTCCGAAAGGCTAAGGAACTTGGTATGCAACCAAAAATAACTTACCCAGCGAGAATGAGCATCTTTTTCCAGGGAAGAAGATGGACATTCAACGAAGTAAGCGAATTTCATCTATTTCTGATGAAAAAACCAGAACTTAACAAAAAGTTTGATCTACAAATATAGAACTCAAGAGAAATCTAAAAAGGTAAAGATTAATCTTGGGAACTATATTTTGACTATATAGATGCATAAAGAATACATGTATACCTTGTTCTAGAAATTGATGTGGAAAGGACATTCTACCAGAAAAAGGGTAAAGTGGGGGTAGTACATCTCATGAAGAGGCATAGGAAACCTATAATATCTGAGAGAAAGAATGGAGGGGGATGAATATAGTGGGTATCTTACTGCCTTCAGAATTGGCTTTAAGTGAAAAATCTTAAGACATATTCAATCTATGGTGAAACTTCTCCCATCTCATTGAAAAGTGAGAAGGGAAAAGTGGAAAGGGAAGGAATAAGCTAAGCGGAAGGGAATACGGGAACTGGGAGGGAAAGGGGTAAGATAGGGGAGGAACTCTAAGGCGGGGGGAGGGACACTAAAAAGGGAGGGCTGTGAGAAACAAGGGGTGCTCACAAGCTTAATACTTGGAAGGGGGGGAAAGGGGAAAGAAGGGAGGAAAGCATAAACCGGGGTTAACAAGATGGCAAGTAATACAGAATTGGTCATTCTAACCATAAATGTGAACGGGGTAAACTCCCCCATAAAGAGGAAGCGGTTAGCAGAATGGATTAAAAGCCAGAATCCTACAATATGTTGTTTACAGGAAACACACCTGAAGCGGGGAGATACATGCAGGTTAAAGGTAAAAGGTTGGAGCAAAATCTACTATGCTTCAGGTGAAGTCAAAAAAGCAGGGGTAGCCATCCTGATCTCAGATCAAGCTAAAGCAAAAATTGACCTAATTAAAAGAGATAAGGAAGGACACTATATCTTGCTAAAGGGTAGCATGGATAATGAAGCACTATCTATATTAAACATATATGCACCAAGTGGGGTAGCATCTAAATTCTTAAAAGAGAAACTAAGAGAGCTGCAAGAAGAAATAGACAGTAAAACTATAATAGTGGGAGATCTTAACCTTGCACTCTCAGAATTAGATAAATCAAACCAGAAAATAAATAAGAAAGAAGTCAAAGAGGTAAACAGAATACTAGAAAAGCTAGATATGATAGATCTCTGGAGAAAATGTAATGGAGACAGAAAGGAATACACTTTCTTTTCAGCAGTTCATGGAACCTATACAAAAATTGACCATATATTAGGACATAAAAACCTCAAACTCAAATGTAGTAAGGCAGAAATAGTAAATGCATCCTTTTCAGACCACGATGCAATGAAAATTACATTCAACAAAAAAGCAGGGGGAAGTAGACCAAAAAATAATTGGAAACTAAATAATCTCATACTAAAGAATGATTGGGTAAAACAGCAAATCATAGACATAATTAATAACTTCACCCAAGAAAACGATAATAATGAGACATCATACCAAAATGTATGGGATGCAGCCAAAGCGGTAATAAGGGGAAATTTCATATCTCTAGAGGCCTATTTGTATAAAATAGAGAAAGAGAAGGTCAATGAATTGGGTTTGCAATTAAAAATGCTAGAAAAGGAACAAATTAAAAACCCCCAGTCAAACACTAAACTTGAAATTCTAAAAGTAAAAGGTGAGATCAATAAAATTGAAAGTAAAAAAACTATTGAATTGATTAATAAAACTAAGAGTTGGTTCTATGAAAAAACCAACAAAATAGACAAACCCTTAGTAAATCTGATTAAAAAAAGGAAAGAGGAAAATCAAATTGTTAGTCTTAAAAATGAAAAGGGAGAACTCACCACTAACGAAGAGGAAATTAGAGCAATAATTAGGAGTTACTTTGCCCAACTTTATGCCAATAAATTCGACAACTTAAATGAAATAGAAAAATACCTCCAAAAATACAGCTTGCCCAAACTAACAGAGGAAGAAGTAAATATCCTAAACAGTCCCATCTCAGAAAAAGAAATAGAACAAACTATCAATCAACTCCCTAAGAAAAAATCCCCAGGACCAGATGGATTTACATGTGAATTCTACCAAACATTTAAAGAACAATTAACTCCAATGTTATATAAACTATTTGAAAAAATAGGGATTGAAGGAGTCCTACCAAACTCCTTTTATGACACAGATATGGTACTGATACCTAAACCAGGTAGGCTGAAAACAGAGAAAGAAAATTATAGACCAATCTCCCTAATGAATATTGATGCTAAAATCTTAAATAAAATATTAGCAAAAAGATTACAGAAAATTGTCACCAGGATAATACACTATGACCAAGTAGGATTTATACCAGGAATGCAGGGCTGGTTCAATATTAGGAAAACTATTAGCATAATTGACTATATCAATAACCAAACAAACAAAAACCACATGATCATCTCAATAGATGCAGAAAAAGCATTTGATAAAATCCAACATCCATTCCTAATAAAAACACTTGAGAGCATAGGAATAAATGGACTTTTCCTTAAAATAGTCAGGAGCATATATTTAAAACCATCAGTAAGCATCATATGCAATGGGGAAAAACTGGAACCTTTCCCAGTAAGATCTGGAGTGAAGCAAGGTTGCCCACTATCACCATTATTATTTAATATCGTATTAGAAACACTAGCCTCGGCAATAAGAGTCGAGAAAGATATAAAAGGAATTAGAGTAGGCAATGAGGAAACCAAACTATCACTCTTTGCAGATGATATGATGGTATACCTAGAGAACCCCAGAGATTCTACCAAAAAGCTATTGGAAATAATTCATAATTTTAGCAAAGTAGCTGGCTACAAAATAAATCCCCATAAATCCTCAGCATTTTTATACATCACCAACAAAACCCAACAGCAAGAGATACAAAGAGAAATTCCATTCAGAATAACTGTTGATACCATAAAATATTTGGGAATCTATCTACCAAAGGAAAGTCAGGAATTATATGAGCAAAATTATAAAAAAGTCTCCACACAAATAAAGTCAGACTTAAATAATTGGAAAAATATTAAGTGCTCTTGGATTGGCCGAGCGAACATAATAAAGATGACAATACTCCCTAAACTAATCTATTTATTTAGTGCTATACCAATCAGACTTCCAAGAAAATATTTTATTGATCTAGAAAAAATAACAACAAAATTCATATGGAACAATAAAAAGTCGAGAATCTCAAGGGAACTAATGAAAAAAAAATCAAATGAAGGTGGCCTAGCTGTACCTGATCTAAAATTATATTATAAAGCAGCAGTCACCAAAACCATTTGGTATTGGCTAAGAAATAGATTAGTGGATCAGTGGAAAAGGCTAGGCTCACAAGACAGAATAGTCAATTATAGCAATCTAGTGTTTGACAAACCCAAAGCCCCTAACTTCTGGGAAAAGAATTCAATATTTGATAAAAACTGCTGGGATAATTGGAAATTAGTATGGCAGAAATTAGGCATGGACCCACACTTAACACCATATACCAAGATAAGATCAAAATGGGTCTATGACCTAGGCATAAAGAACGAGACTATAAATAAATTAGAGGAACATAGAATAGTTTATCTCTCAGACTTGTGGAGGAGAAAGAAATTTGTGACCAAAGATGAACTAGAGACCATTACTGATCACAGAATAGAAAATTTCGATTACATCAAATTAAAAAGCCTTTGTACAAATAAAACTAATGCAAACAAGATTAGAAGGGAAGCAACAAACTGGGAAAACATTTTCACAGTTAAAGGTTCTGATAAAGGCCTCATTTCCAAAATATATAGAGAACTGACTCAAATTTATAAGAAATCAAGCCATTCTCCAATTGATAAATGGTCAAAGGATATGAACAGACAATTTTCAGAGGATGAGATTGAAACTATTACCACTCATATGAAAGAGTGTTCCAAATCATTATTGATCAGAGAAATGCAAATTAAGACAACTCTGAGATACCACTACACACCTGTCAGATTGGCTAAGATGACAGGAAAAAATAATGATGAATGTTGGAGGGGATGCGGGAAAACTGGGACACTAATGCATTGTTGGTGGAGTTGTGAACGAATCCAACCATTCTGGAGAGCAATCTGGAATTATGCCCAAAAAATTATCAAAATGTGCATATCCTTTGATCCAGCAGTGTTTCTATTGGGCTTATATCCCAAAGAAATACTAAAGAAGGGAAAGGGACCTGTATGTGCCAAAATGTTTGTAGCAGCCCTGTTTGTAGTGGCTAGAAACTGGAAAATGAATGGATGCCCATCAATTGGAGAATGGCTGGGTAAATTGTGGTATATGAATGTTATGGAATAT
This sequence comes from Antechinus flavipes, assembly GCF_016432865.1. NCBI lineage: Eukaryota > Metazoa > Chordata > Mammalia > Dasyuromorphia > Dasyuridae > Antechinus > Antechinus flavipes. The sequence goes on along the minus strand of NC_067398.1, from coordinate 100,694,662 downwards.
TATTGTTCTGTAAGAAATGACCAGCAGGATGAATACAGAGAGGCTTGGAGAGACCTTCATGAACTGATGCTAAGTGAAATGAGCAGAACCAGGAGATCATTATACACTTCGACAACGATATTGTATGAGGACATATTTTGATGGAAGTGGATTTCTTTGACAAAGAGACCTGAGTTTCAATTGATAAATGACGGACAAAAGCAGCTACACCCAAAGAAAGAACACTGGGAAACGAATGTGAACTATCTGCATTTTTGTTTTTCTTCCGGATTATTTATACCTTCTGAATCCAATTCTCCCTACACAACAAGAGAACTGTTCGGTTCTGCAAACATATATTGTATCTAGGATATACTGCAACATATCCAACATATAAAGGACTGCTTGCCATCTAGGGGAGGGGGTGGAGGGAGGGAGGGGAAAAAAATCGGAACAGAAATGAGTGTCAATATAATGTAATTATTAAATAAAAAAACTTTAAAAAAAAAAAAAAAACAAAAAAAAACAAAGCCCTTCAAACTCTCTTCTGGTTCCCCCTCCCAATCCTGTTTACTAAGGAAGCCCATTTGAAAGATATTTTACACCACATTCTGGTGTGAGAAGTGTTCCTGGGGCAGTCAATCTTAAACCTACCCAGGAATGTGTTGAATGATGCACAGACTTTATTCAGGTTGATCTGAAAGGGCTCATCATGCACCATTGCTAATGAATGTATTGGTGCTCCTCCCTTACCATCATCATGATCACTCTTCCTGTGACCCCTATAGCAAGTAACTGGTCTTTGTCCAGTAGTGGTTCAGCCCATTGCAAACATTCTTTCCCATCTGAACCCTGTTTAAATGAAAAGAACTGACTTGGGGTGGTTTTGTGATTTTATTGGCTTTTTTTCCCCACTCACTAAGTATTATGTTGAAGGAGTTACTTCTATAGAAGACAGGTTTTATGAGCAAAAGGATAAGCAGGTGTGTGAGACTGGGAGTGACTAATTTGAGAGAAATGAACCTTGCTCTCAACTGCCCTGGAGCTGCTAAACAGCCTGGGACACTTCTTTATTGTCTTTGAAATCATGTTATTCAAAATGGAAATCATTTTCTGTGTACAAAGGACATCCTTGACATATTATTTGCTCTCTCACTTTCTTAAACCCACCTAATTCATTAATTTCATGAACAGAGGTGACTGTGTCAACTCTCAGTTATTCAGAGTTGTGACATATTTAACACAACTTTGATGGCAATACAAAAAAAAAAAAAAAAGTTGTCCTAACTAGAAACACAGTTCAATATAATGGGAGTTGAGGGGGAGAACAGAATTTGAAGCCCCATTTCAAAACCCAGTAGTTTTGTGAGATACTATGACAGCCTATTAGAGCCCAAGAAAGCCCTTTCCCCTTTATGGACCTGAACTTTTTCACCCTATAAATATGAAACGTCGGAATTGGATAACTTATAAAACACCTTCCAATTTTAATTCTAGTTTGGAAAAAGTATGTAACATATATATATATACATATATAATGTTAATTTGGCTTTGGCTTTCAGGCTTCTAAGAGGTTTTGTTTTTTTTTTTTTTGAATACAAGTTTTTCTAATAACAGATTATTTACTGCATACCTATTATGTATATAATATATAATGCTGTGCTGGGTTCTATAAAGTGTCAATAAAAGGAAAAATAAAAGGGATACTTTGCAAAGTATTAATATGAGGAAAACCTACATTATTGTGTAAATTCCCATTAGAATGTGTCTTGACAGAGTTATTTTTGCCTCCTTGTCTCACCAGATACCAGCTTAGCTCAATTGTTAAGCACATAGTAAGTATTGGATAAATGCTTATTGGTTGATTAATTGCTTTAAGCATGCATTATTTTATGTCTTCCTGGATACCCATCTCTCTCACAATCCTTCTAGATAGATGGTGACTCAGATGCCACATTCCATATCCTCAAAGCTGGAGAAGCTGTAAGGCACTTTGCCCTTGACTTGAATATTGGTTTACAGCTTTGTGAGTAGAGCTGAGCCCTATTTCTAGATTTCCCGTGATGTCCACTAATAAGTGTCTTGTGAGTTCAACCTTGAAAGTTTGCATGTTACTCAAAGAACGATCACAAAGAGCAAGTTGAGTGGTCTTACACTGTTACCTCTGTTTACAGGAGGGCAGGGAGGAGTTATAGGAACAGGAAATTAAGTTGTCTTTCTCATCTTTAAATATCAACCAGTGAGGCCCACTTCTTCTGAAGGAGCTATTATAGTTGGAGATGGGAGAAATCCTATTGCAATATTTAAATGAAGATCTTTTGTTTTTAATCTAAGACCAAAGTCTTAATAATTCATTTGTTATTCCTGTAGTAGACTGTGAGCACCAGGAAGGCAGAAATTTTATGTCTTATTTGAACTTCATCTGTCTTTCAACATTTATATATCTCTATCAGCAAAATTCATAGGAAACACAATTCATCTGCCTACAACGTCTTTCCCCAAATCATACATGAGGCCATATTGAGTTTTCTTCTGTAATATTTTAGTCTCTCCTTCTTTTTCATGACCTCATCCACCACCAGAGACTGATTTAAACTTATCTCCCACTACTTGTCAACCACAATACTTTGTTTCAATTAGATTAATGTACATGTTGTTCCCCATTATAATGTACAGAGGTGTAATATAATCATTCTATGTAGGTATTTGTTAAATTGTTGTTGAATAAATAGAACTGGAAAGAGAAGACAAACATATGAAAACTTAAACAGCAATGAGACAATAAGAAAGTAACTATAATAAAGCTGTTTACAATGAATAGCTAGGTTTCCACAAACAGGGAGTTCTTTGGGCATTCGAAGAAAGCAAAGATCTCTGTTAATTAAAGCAGTCAAAAAAGGTGTCATACAGGAAATCACACTTGAGCTAGAAGGAAAGGTAGGCCTTGGAAAACCTGAGAGAGGTCAAAGGAGCACAGACATGAGAATCTATAGGTTATACCTGGAGACAATGAGAATATAAACTAAATAAAAACAAAGGGCAGTGTTGGTAAATAACAGGCTAAATTTGGTCAAGTAATTTTGAGGCCAGATTATGGAATGCTCTTAATGACAGAGTAATTTTTTTTATTTTTTCCTTTATAATTAATGGGGGAAAATTAAGATTTTTAAGCACAAAAGAGTTATGAAATGGAAGTCTTAAGAACATTGACATGGTAAAATAATGATAACTGGAATTGAGCAGATATAAATTAGAGACATCAAAACCAGTTAAAAGAATATGGCAAAAATCCAAGCATGAGGTGACCCTGAACTCTGGTTGTCCAAAGAATTAGAAAAAAGAAGGGACAGTGAGAATTACCATAAAGGAAAAAAAAAATCAATTGAGAGGGGAAAAAAAAGAATCTTATTTATCATCATGACTGCACACCTCTAACTTCCAAATCTTCTCCTATCCAATATTGAATAGCACTCATAATCAGTGAGCTCATGGTTGACATGAAATTTTGAAGTTTGACCTCCCTCCCCTCCATGACAATAATCCTTTCACCCTGGATCATTAACTCCAGAGAACTATAGAAATTTGGGAATCCTCAGATCTTGGACGAAGCTGAAGTGGAAGAAAGTGAAAAGCAAACTCATTGAAGTCTGATACAGGTTGAGACTAGCACCCAAGATGCATTCCACACAATCCAGGCTCTTAAATATGAGCGGGAATCTGTCCAAATTTAATTCCCTCCCGGGTATGATATGACATGTAACAGATTTATTGACTTTTATCATTAGATAATTTCTATAAGTGACATATTACATCATTACATAAATGTCCCAAAATAAAAAAGCTAAAAAAAAAAAAAAAAAAAAAAAAAAAACAGGCAATGATAAAATGAATAGAAGCTATAAATCATGGGGACTTCCAAGTTGGACATTCACAATTTAAAAAATGTTGTGAAGATGCTCCAGATGTTCTTAATCCACCCCATTCAAAGAGACTTGGGAAATGAATGAATACTTCAACTTGTCTCAGCAAAGAACATTTCATGTGGGAAGAAAAGGACAGACTATAGAGTATCTGATGATTTTAAGGATGGATTAAACTTTAAATGACTTCTGATTGTTTTTAGGATTATTTACTTCTTATTAAGGGAAAATCCAAAGCATGTTGTAACTATTGATTTGTTACAGGAAATAGCATTTAAGAATGAGAGCCTGACATGGGAGAGTTTTTCTCTTTGGACCTTTAAGCAAGATAGCTTGTGTGTGTGTATGTGTGTGTGTGTGTGTGTTTACACATATAGATAGATTTTTTTTTTTTAGGGTGAGAAAATAAAAATGAGCCCCTCTCCCATAACCAAGTACTATTAAATTGGGATGCTTTTATTTTATAATTCTTTACACCAGGGTTTCTTAATTTTTTTCTACTTGTGACCCCTTTTTATCAGAAAAAATTTTATGTGATCCCAGAGGAATATAAATATGCAAAATAGATATACAAATCAAATATTTGCTGATAATAAATCTTCATTTAAAGACCCCCAAATTCAGTTATAAGATCCCATATGGGGTCATGAACCACATGTTAAGAAGTCAGATTTTAGACTGAGTGAAAACATATCCAGGTTTTTTTCTCTTATCTTTTATTTTATTAAAATTTGACTATAAAATAACAGAAATGGGAACACATTGACAACAATAGCTAATGAAATATTCAGGCTAGAAAATAATTTAATAGCATAGATGGCATGCCTAATCTGTCCAGAAATATGGAACCTTTGCATAGTATTTTTTTTTTTTGGAGGGAGGATATTGGTTTTATAGCATATTAAAACTGGAAGGCACTTTTGAGATCATTTAATCACAGAACTTGAATTTCGGAGTCTCGTACAACTAGAATAAAAATTCAGTGACCATCCAGTCCACCCATAAATTCTCACTGCAATTTACTAAGCAAGTAGTTATATAGCCTTTACTTAAAAACTTCCAAGGAGATGAAATATAATCAGCACCCAAAGAGTCCCATCCCATTTTTCACAGCTCTATTGGGAAGTTTTTGCTGACATTAATACAACAAGTCTAAATTTGCCTTTTCCAAAATTTCTATCCATTGCCTTGATTCTACAGAGGTAAACAGCTTGAGCTAAACAGAAAAAAAAAATTCCTCCTTCAATGGTACTCCATCCCCTTCTTTTATAGCTGAGGCAACTGAAGTATGAAGAAATGACATTACTTTCTTGAAATCTATGGCTAATTAAAAGGGTTGAGCTCAGAGCCCAATATTCTTTTGATCAAAGAAAATATTCTTGCATTCTAACTGAATGCTCTAACTTGAAGTAAATTTGTCTTTTCTTCATTGTACAGAAACAATATATTTCTTGTACAAGGAGGAGAGAAAATCGTTCCTTTCCCTGTGTCTTTCAACCTGCCCAACTCACCACTGGATGTTCAGTTATTTTTAACCATATCAGTCACCCTTCCATAATTCATCAATTTTTCTCCATGGCTGAAGGATGGAGAAGAATTTCATATGATTTATTAGAATTGTAAAAGTCATATTATAGATCAACCCCCTCATTGTATAGAACACAAAAAGAGCCTTGAGAAATTTAAATGATCTGTTCTCAGTCAGAGAGATAGAGGTAGGATTCAAGGCCAGGTCCACTTACAGTGTTTTCTCCATTATGTTTCATTACAATGGCCTATGGTCAATATATATGTACTGAACTAGGAATTTGGTGGCATGAATACCAGAATTATGAGAGGACAATCAGATATGAAGCATTTGAACACTTTCATTCTGTGGAGATGTACAGTATTTCAAATATTGGAGCCTTAAAGGGTTTTAATGATGTTTTTCAGAATAACTCTGTAAAGTAAGAAATTCAAGTATTCCCTTTCATTTATTCTACATTTAAACCAAATTGACCACTTGCTCTCTTCCAAATTCAGTCTTCTGCCCCCTACTCTTTGTCTTTGAATGTGTTATATACCATCTGTGAAAGGCATACCCTCCCTTTTTTAGCATCTCTTGTTCAGTCATTTCAGCTGTTTCTGACTCTTCATGACCCTATTTGAGGTTTTCTTGGCAACCATATTGGAGTGGCTTGTCATTTCCTTCTCCTGATCATTTTACAGATGGGGAAATGGAGGCAAACAGGGATAAATGACTTCTCCAGAGTCATACAACCAATAAATATCTGAGGCCACATTTGACCTCAGGTCCTTCTGACTCTAAACTCCATGTTCTATCCATTCACCACCTAATTGCCCTTTTTAGAATTTCTAATTTCCTTCAATTCAGCTCTTGTGTCACCTCCTGTGTGAAGCTTTCCTTACTTTCCCAAGTTCTTAGTGCTTTCTCCCTCCTAAAATTCTTATGGACTCACTTATCTATTAACAGATTTTATCTCCTAATAGAATGTAAGCTTCTTGAGGGATGTAATTTTTGACTAGCATATCTGGAGGATGCTAAAGATACAGTTTTTTAATATTTTATTTTATTTTATAATAACTTTATGTTGACAGAATCCATGCCAGGGTAATTTTTTTACAACATTACCCCTTGCACTCGTTTCTGTTCCGATTTTTCCCCTCCCTCCCTCCACCCCCTCCCCTAGATGGCAAGCAGTCCTATATATGTTAGATATGTTGCAGTATATCCTAGATACAATATATGTTTGCAGAACTGAACAGTTCTCTTGTTGCACAGAGAGAATTGGATTCAGAAAGTAAAAATAACCTGGGAAAAAAAAACAAAAATGCAGATAGTTCGCATTCATTTCCCAGTGTTCTTTCTTTGGGTGTAGCTGCTTCTGTCCTCATTTATCAATTGAAGTTCAGTTAGGTCTCTTTGTCAAAGAAATCCACTTCCATCAGAATACATTCTCATACAATATCATTGTCGAAGTGTATAATGATCTCCTGGTTCTGCTCATTTCACTTAGCATCAGTTCATGTAAGTCTCTCCAAAACTCTCTGTATTCATCCTGCTGGTCATTTCTTACAGAACAATAATATTCCATAACATTCATATAACACAATTTACTCAGCCATTCTCCAATTGATGGGCATCCATTCAATTTCCAGTTTCTAGTCACTACAAACAGAGTTGCCACAAACATTTTGGCACATACAGGTCCCTTTCCTTTCTTTAGTATCTCTTTGGGGTATAAGCCCAATAGAAACACTGCTGGATCAAAGGGTATGCACAATTTGATAACTTTTTGGGCATAATTCCAGATTGCTCTCCAAAATGGTTGGATTCATTCACAACTCCACCAACAATGCATCAGTGTCCCAGTTTTCCCGCATCCCCTCCAACATTCATCATTATTTTTTCCTGTCATCTTAGCCAATCTGACAGGTGTGTAGTGGTATCTCAGAGTTGTCTTAATTTGAATTTCTCTGATCAGTAATGATTTGGAACACTCTTTCATATGAGTGATAATAGTTTCAATTTCATCATCTGAAAATTGTCTGTTCATATCCTTTGACCATTTATCAATTGGAGAATGGCTTGATTTCTTATAAATATGAGTCAGTTCTCTATATATTTTGGAAATGAGACCTTTATCAGAACCTTTAACTGTGAAGATGTTTTCCCATTTTGTTGCTTCCCTTCTAATCTTGTTTGCATTAGTTTTGTTTATACAAAGGCTTTTTAATTTGATGTAATCAAAATTTTCTATTTTGTGATCAATAATGGTCTCTAGTTCATCTTTGGTCACAAATTTCTTTCTCCTCCACAAGTCTGAGAGATAAACTATCCTATGTTCCTCTAATTTATTTATAATCTCGTTCTTTATGCCTAGGTCATGGACCCATTTTGATCTTATCTTGGTATATGGTGTTAAGTGTGGGTCCATGCCTAATTTCTGCCATACTAGTTTCCAATTTTCCTAGCAGTTTTTGTCAGATAGTGAATTCTTATCCCAAAAGTTAGGATCTTTGGGTTTGTCAAACACTAGATTGCTATAGTTGACTATTCTGTCTTGTGAACCTAACCTTTTCCACTGATCAACTAATCTATTTCTTAGCCAATACCAAATGGTTTTGGTGACTGCTGCTTTATAATATAATTTTAGATCAGGTACAGCTAGGCCACCTTCATTTGATTTTTTTTTCATTAATTCCCTTGAGATTCTCGACTTTTTATTGTTCCATATGAATTTTGTTATTATTTTTTCTAGATCATTAAAATATTTTCTTGGAAGTCTGATTGGTATAGCATTAAATAAATAGATTAGTTTAGGGAGTATTGTCATCTTTATTATATTTGCTCGGCCTATCCAAGAGCACTTAATATTTTTCCAATTATTTAAGTCTGACTTTATTTGTGTGGAGAACTTTTTTGTAATTTTGCTCATATAATTCCTGACTTTCCTTTGGTAGATAGATTCCCAAATATTTTATGCTATCAACAGTTATTCTGAATGGAATTTCTCTTTGTATCTCTTGCTGTTGGGTTTTGTTGGTGATGTGTAAAAATGCTGAGGATTTATGGGGATTTATTTTATATCCAGCTACTTTGCTAAAATTATGAATTATTTCTAATAGCTTTTTAGTAGAATCTCTGGGGTTCTCTAGGTATACCATCATATCATCTGCAAAGAGTGATAGTTTGGTTTCCTCATTGCCTACTCTAATTCCTTTAATCTCTTTCTCTACTCTTATTGCAGAGGCTAGTGTTTCTAATACGATATTAAATAATAATGGTGATAGTGGGCAACCTTGCTTCACTCCAGATCTTATTGGAAAAGGTTCCAGTTTTTCCCCATTGTATATGATGCTTAAAGATACAGTTAATGCATATTTAACATGTATTGGACTACTTTCCATCTAGGGGAGGGGGTGGAGAGAAGGAAGGGAAAAGTTGGAACAGAAGTTTTTGCAAGGGTCAGTGTTGAAAAATTACCCATGCATATGCTTTGTCAATAAAAAACTACAATAAAAAATGATACAGTTAAAGTAGATTGTAGCAAAAGGTTTGATAAAGTTCTAATGCCTCTAAGGTACTCCTTACCTCTGTCTCTCAAATGTTGATCCTCTCAGCTGCTAATATGTTTCTCCATTTTAGATTCTGTCTATTTTGAATGGATATTTATGTATACACATTTGTGTGCGTATTTATATTT